>NC_134493.1:16508824-16558824 GCF_040206685.1 Ascaphus truei
GAAAAGACACATACCTTCAGACAACCGGGACCGCTATGGGTACTCGGATGGCGCCACAGTATGCCAATCTGTTCTGCGCAAAACTGGAAAGTGACTTTCTGTCCACCTGTCTCTTGAAACCCCTTACATACCTTCGCTACATCGATGACATCCTCCTGATTTGGACTTCTGGCGAACAGGACCTCCTACAGTTCTATGACAACTTCAATACTTTCCACCCGACCATCAACCTCAAACTCACCCATTCCCCGGATGTAGTACATTTCCTAGACACCACCATTACTATAAATAACAACCAACTACAGACCTCTGTATACCGCAAACCTACAGACAGAGCCAGCTATTTGAGGGACAACAGCTTCCACCCGACACACACCAAACATGCAACCATCTACAGTCAAGCCATATGATACAACCGGATATGCTCCGACACAGCAGACAGAGCGGATTAAAGCCTTGAGATCAGACTTTATAAACCGTGGATATAACCACAGAATTGTAGACCAGCATATTCACAAAGCCACCAGAATACCAAGAAGTGATCTCCTTAAATACAAACAGAAGGAGACAAGCGGCAGGGTACCTTTGGTGGTCACATATAACCCACACCTAGGAGCCCTACGCAAGATCGCCAGGAAACTACAATCCATCCTCCAGGAAGATACAAGACTGCAACAGGTCTTCCCTGAAGCACCCTTATTATCATACAGACAACCCCATAATCTCAAGAATATTATGGTGAGGAGTAAAGTATTCAGCAGTACAACTGAATGCGGGACAAAACCATGGTGGACCCAAGATGCAAAACCTGCGCAATGCTCTACACAGCGGACACAATACAAATACCACACAGGAATCGGGAATACAAAATCAGAGGAAGGTTCACCTGTTCTTCCAGCAATGTCGTGTACCTCATCATGTGCATGAAATGCACAGGGGGCTGCTACTACATAGGTGAGACAGGGCAGGGGCTAAACAAGAGAATGAACCTGCATCGCCACAGCATCACACGCGGTACAAGAGACAGTCCTGTTGGCGAACATTTCTCTGACTCTGGCCATAAGATGAACGATCTGAGGGTTGCCATACTCAAAGGTAATCTTAAAACCCCGAAAGAGAGACGGTCGCATGAATACAAATTTATGCAACTGTTCGGGACACTTAGCAGTGGCCTAAACAGAGATCAAAATTTTATGAGTTATAACTGACAGTAGTGAACTCTCGTCCCATAAGCGCTAAAGGCCATGTCTGTACATACTGTGCTATATGTATGCACACACAGCTGTCTCTCACACATACTTATACTCCTTGTTTTTCCATCCCTATACACCAATAGGGACCACTAAGTATCCACACACACTTTTAGTTGTGCTACAAACTCTCAAATTTCCACACCCACCCACACCATTTATATCCACTCCCACTCCACACACACCTTGTGTAAAGCACTGTATATACTGTGGGCTCTCCATTCATTTTTATTCACACTGATACACATACACACTCTTTCTTCACTTGCTTTCAGTAACCATTTAACACCTCTAGCCATAAAACACATCCACACCGGGGGAAGGAACAGCACAGATAACATTCCAAGAGACACTGTTTTTAAGTTTACCTTTTGCTTCATTCATTGTAACATCGCCGGAAGAAGAGATCAGTGTATCTCGAAAGCTCGCACAAATAAAAGCATTTCGTTAGCCACAGAACGGTATCATCTATTTATTTTTTGATTATATTATATATAGTTACTCCTATAAAGTTTACATCTTATTCATAGATAGAGGATGAGAGGACTCTAAAGTAATAATAATAGAGGTGGGGTACTAAGCTGCCAGTGCGCTGGTCCTGGGGAGCTCCTGAAGTCCCAATGTATTCCAGTACAATAAAGAAGCAGGCACACGGTCTTAATCACAAGGAGGTTTAATATGCCATAGAGACCAAAGTTTCGGCAATCTAATACTGCCTTTCTCAAGGTAAAGGCTATCAAACACTGGAAAACAGTCAAAATATATATCACCCCCTGATACTCACCCCTTCCTGTGCAGACGCATGACCATGACGCTGATGCCCACGTGATGACGTTAGGGCGCCCGCGTGGTGCCCCGTGGTGACTGGCAGTGATCCCGTGGTGACGGATTACATCTAAGTCCAGCCCTGTGAGTTATGTCCTGCTTGACACATGCCCCCCTCCCTGACGGCTGACGTCATCGCGCTATGCTGTGCTGACATCATCGTGGGGGTGTCGCCATCTTGGGAGAGATGTGGAGCTGTGGCTGTGGTCTTTCAGGGCAGCGCCATGCTGTACTGCCAGGGATTCAGACCTGGACGTCTGACATCACCACGGGGCACCACGCGGGCGCCCTGACGTCATTACGTGGGCATCAGCGTCGTGGTCATGCACAGGGAGGGGTGAGTATCAGGGGTATCAGAGTATTGACTGTTTTCCAGTGTTTGGTAGCCTTCACATTGAGAAAGGCAGTATTAGACTGCCGAAACGTTTTTTCTCTATTCCATATTAAACCTCCTTGTGATTAAGACCGTGTGCCTGCTTCTTCATTGTACTTACATCTTATTCAGACATTAAATTATGAATACATGTATCATTTTGACGCAATGGGTATATAAACATCTGTATCGATGGGTTCTCTGAGTTGGAAGCGTGGAGCATGGCTCTGGCCACCTTCCTTCCCCTCCCGCAAGGGTGAGGGACAACTACTCCTTATTCCACCAGGGAATAAGGTAGCTGAGGACAGACCTCTGGGGCCTCAAGCTCCTTTGGTTGAGTCCAGAGACCATACTAAGAAATGTACTAGCTGTATTCTGACTGTTGGAAGAATAAAGATTGTTCCTGTTTTATATACTCCAGCCTGAGAGTGCAGTTAATCAGGGGGAGTACCAGAGAGCTTTCCTGCAAGGACTGCACCCAGTTCTGCTGGGGCCTGCGGGGAATGGAGGCGCTGCACCGAGTGAAGAGCTATGAATATTCCTAAAGCCTGTCCTGTCTTCCCCACTA
The DNA here is from genome assembly GCF_040206685.1 of Ascaphus truei. NCBI lineage: Eukaryota > Metazoa > Chordata > Amphibia > Anura > Ascaphidae > Ascaphus > Ascaphus truei. The sequence goes on from NC_134493.1 coordinate 16,511,841, forward strand.
ACACCGGCGGAAACTCAGAATCCTATGAGCCTAGCAGGTGAGCAGCACTACAACACTGTGTAATACTGACATCTCCCAGAGGGTGGGGGAAAACCTGTTACACACTATATTCAAAGAAGTGTAAAATCTAGAAAAAATATACATAGGTATATTTTATTTTTATGCAGCAATATTGTCTTTATCTTGTTTTTAGAAATATCTTCATTGTTTATTTACTTTAGATATTTTTAGGCAAATGTGGTTCTTTGATCCATGTTTCTGTATGAGCAAAAGCAACAGATTTCTTGCCTCCTTCAAAAATGGTGTACTACTTTGCTGATCCGAACTACCCAATGATCTTTTAAATTATAAAAGCAAAATCTGAACCACCAACTGTTACCGGAACAGTTAGGATGTTCAGTGTTGCAAAACTGTGGCACAAGATGTAAACAAAGGAACCCGACTGAATGGGTAGACAGACTGTCTAAATATGCCAATCCCAGCGGCTTCAATCTAATGAGAGTTTGCTTCCTGAAAAACCAAGACAGTGCACCTAATATACTCCTGCTCTCTAATTACTGGTTGCATATTTATCAACTGAAGAAAATGAGATTCAGAAAAGCATTAATTATCTAATGAGGCCAGAAGTGTTCCTGATGAGGTGGGGCTGATTAAATATTAAACTATAGCATATGGAGATTGCCAGGAACAAAAGACTTGAATCTTACAATATGGGAGGGGGGAAATCGCATACAAACAGCTAAGTTGGTAACAGCTATCTTACTCTCCAAGAAAAAGTTAATTAGGAAAGAAATGGAAGCCAAAAATCAAAGTGATTCACGAGAGATTTGACGTCTAAAAGGTGTAGTCAGATAAAAAAGAATTCACATTAAAGCAATGACAAAAAATATTTGGGAATTGAAGTAGTCACCTCTTTGTCTAGCTTATCTTATTTATTAAGACTCTGAACTCTGTGGCTTTGCTATGAAGAAAAAGGAGTTTTCTGACAAATACATTTGAAAAGAATATTTAAAAATACATCAGAAACATATTTGTCATACTGAAAGGGTATATGCGAGGCTTTCGCTTTGGATTCCAGAATAATGTCAGAAAACTGCAAATGTTACTCGTTTCATACTTTGTTAAATAGGACACATATAAAATGGATCATGTACAAATATACTGTACTCATTAAAGAAGCCCATCTATTTCATTTTTTTCCAGACCTGTCTTTTAAAAAAAAATATTCAGATTTATTGTCTCATGGAAGGGCATGGATAGCACCACTGACCATGAAGAGGTTAATAGAAAATAATACTGCCTATGCCATTCTGTATTTTTAGGACATGTTATGTTTATTTTGTTTATGTATTTTTCAAATTGTGTATTTTTTACTGGCCTCGTGGCCTAAAGGTATATTAGTCATACATAATGTATGGCTTTTTTCAACAGTGTTTTCACCTCGTTCAGGTCAATTTCCATTATCACAGCACTTGACTTTATTAAATAGCATTTGGCAAAAATAGTAATTTACATGTTCATTATAATACCAGTATTATACAGTCAAGCTGTTCTCACATAAACATATATTAGCTTTTCTCAGTAGGTATGGTGCACAGGCATGTTGATGGGCAGCCTTCATTCTAAAGTCAAGCTGTTTACTATTATACTGTATGTCTCTTAGCTACAGTGTACTGTAATGCAATATGCCATGCATGATGTCTAAATGACATCATCCATGATTAACTGACCCCAAACTCTGTGCTTCACTGTCACTGCTTTATCAAGAACAGAGTAGATAATACAGTAACTACATTGAGTAAATAATTTATAGCCTGTCTTTAAATACCAGTTGATATGTAAGTAATTACTCCTAATTGATGTTAAGAATAGATTATTTGCAAGATATTACAATTAAATATGTCTTTTTGAGAAGTATTTTGAAAATACTTGCTAAAAGGTATGTTGTATAAAAAGTATAATAAAAAGCATTTTAAAGGAAAAAAACAATAAAAAGGGAAAGTAGCCTATACAATTGTTAACCTATTAATACAATATTGTATTTGCTTTACATAACAAGAAAAGTACTGTCGCGGCCGAGTTTATTCTAACACTTACCCGGTCTCGGCCGCGACAGATACCGGGCGCGCGCCGAGGTGTCCCGTGCGTGCGCCGGAGCCTCGGAGGATCGGTCCTCCGATCGGGGCTTCCCTCTCCCCTCTCCGGGTCCGCCGGGTCCCCCGGAGCCCCCCACCGCCTTCCCCCACGTTACAGCAACCCAGGGCTCCCTCGGGGAATCCTGGGCATGCGCGCCATGCGCGCACGCTCCCGATGAAGCGTGACCGTGCATCGATGACGCGCAGCACGCCGAGGGAAAAAACGAGCAAGCCGGGAAATCTCCCGGCTTGCGGCACCAGCCAAGTTATGGATGCGAAACTTGGACCCTACTGTAACTGTGAAGACAATTCAGAAGCCTCCGACAACTCAAGCATGCATGGAAAGATGAATGCTGGGTATTACTCGAAGAGACAAGAAAGTGGGTCGGACATATCGCGAGAAGTAATGACCATCATTAGACAAATGTCATACTCAATTGGATTCCAAGGAATGTTATAAGACAAAGATGATGATGTACGTATGTATGTATTTCTTTATTTATATACTGTAGTGACATTAATGTACATAGCGCTTCACAGCAGTAATACACATGACATAATAATATAAATAACAAATAGTACAAAAAACACATAATGGAAATAAGCGCTTCAGAAATAAAAGTAACATTATGAAAAGGAGTTCCTGCCCCAAAGAGCTTACAATCTAATTGGTAAGTAGGAAGAGTGTACAGAGAAAATAGGAAGGTGTTCTGGTAAGTGCATCTGCAAGAAGGTCAATGTACAGTATGAAGTGTATAGTATCAGCCACAAAGCTACCCATATGCTTCGTTGAGGAGGTGGGTTTTAAGATAGTCCATATCACAAAAACATTGTGTAATGCTCAAAATACATAAGCAAGTAGCTGTAATCAGCACAGGAAAATATAGAATCCTTAGATGGACTACCCTTTAGGTATCAAGAATGTATAATAATGGATCAAATCCCACATATAGCTGGAAACATCCCACTTGGCACTGTAGAAAGTAGTTCACACAATAAAGTGTCCAGACCTATATACATCGATAAAATATAATATCTTGAGTGGTACAGTATATGAGATATACCTCAAGGACTCACGTGAAGTGCAGCATCCTTGGGCAATGATCCCATGTCCTCAGGTACAGGTGTGCTTCCGTCTCTCATCAGGCACAAAAACAGGTATAAAAAGACACAGCACTACTTCCATACAGAGTGAAAAAAGATCAAAACAAGAGCATTCCCAAAGTGGAAAAAATATATAAAGTAATTTATTGGATCATAAAAAAACATACACAGGCAGGAGGCCCACACCTATGTGTTTCAAGCCTTAGCTCTTTATCAAGGTGAATAACAAGTGTACTTACCCGAGTATATTTATGTATGCTGTGAGCGCCATAATCTCCAATCACCTCCGCTTCCGGGAGCACCAAAATGGCGCGGGAGGTGTGACGTCAGCGCGTCACAGCAACAATCAAAACTTTATTAGCAAAACGTGCGACTGCTGTACTATCACTGTAGAGATAGAGAGATGTGCCTAAAGGAGGCACCAAAGATCCCTTCTAGGAGGCGCACAGCAAACCTTTATAATATAATTTGGTCAGGGGTGAATTGATATATAGATAAAATAAAAAAGGTTTATTAAATAACTTCGTTAAAATCGTGTTGTGTAGTGTGATGTGTATGACACAGATAAAAATAGACTGGTTAAGTCTATAGTACTACTCTGTTATCCTAGTCACTACCAGTAGTGAACAATGCTAAAGTGATGGTTTCACACAGGTTGCACTCATATGAGAGTTTATCAGGATGTAAAGTGTTGCTGCTTACAGCTGATTCCTAAGTCCAAACTTAATAGTGTACATCCGTTGTTATCGGTGCTAAACTAGACTTTGTAGACCTGAATAGGCAGGGGATAACTGCTGGCAGCGGATAGCCCGTAAGTAAGGCTCTCAATGGGCTAAAAGCTGTACTAGTGTCATTAACGTGGACCCTGTTGGGTTCTGAAGGCAAAACACACAGCCAAAGAGGGTAAGTGAAATTAGCTGTTCTAGTGTTTAACCTCTTCGCACATATACCCCGGAAGAAGTCGCAAGAAGCGACGAAACATGCCGCATGTCGGGTCTTTGCCGACATAGTACTACTTGTGCACCATATAGCAGGATCTATTAACTAACTCATGGTATTAATACTGGCTACCTGTATGCTGAACAATGCTCATGGTTATTATCACTGATACACCCATTTAAAGAGGTGTTTGTAACTTGTTTATTGCTGTGCTCTTATCACTCGGTGAACAGAAGAACCTTGGAGAGACTTACCACTTTATTTGCAGCAAGCCTGCCCTGTGCAGCGTGACACTGCGATTTTGTCCTGCATTACAGTTTTAATGTACACTACCAGTATATGCTAATACATAGAGGGAACCACCCCACAGTATATATATCCGCAGGAACAATCTGCCCCGTTTCTGGGTATATACCTGCAGTGAAAACCTGACCCGTTTTCAGCAGAGATACTCACTGTGCACTGAGGAAGCAGACACACCTCCTCTGCCTAAGAACTAGCATTTAACCATATGCAGCTGGACACTTGATCCACTCCAACGAGATTACACCGGGTTCAGGGCTAGAAACTTTCTCAGCAGAGATCTATACCTTACCGGTTCAAACTCTGCCCCACTTGTGACAAAGTAACGATCTATTAACTAACTCATGGTATTAACACTTGCTACATGTATGCTAAACAATGTTCATGGTTACTATAACTGATACACCCACTTAAAGAGGTGTTTGTAACTTGTTTTTTGCTGTGCCTATATCACCCGGTGAACAGAGGAGCTCTGGAGAGACTTACCACATCTGCAGCAATCCTGCCCTGTGCAGTGTGACACTGCGATTTTGTCCTGCATTACGGTCTAACTGTACTCTGCCAGTATATGCTAACATATAGAGGGAACCACCCCACAGCATATATTTATCTGCAGGAACAATTTACCCTGTCTCTGGGTATATACCTGCAGTGAAAACCTGACCCGTTTTTCAGAAGAAATACTTACTGTGTACTGAGGAAACAGACACACCTCCTCTGCCTAAGAACTAGCATTTAACCATATGCAGCTGGACATTTGATCTACTCCAACGAAACTATACTGGGTTCAGACCTAGAAACTTTCTCAGCAGAGATCTATACCTTACCTGTTCAAACTCTGCCCCTTTTGTGACAAAGTAACATTATTTGTAGCAAGCTTGTCCTGTACAGTGTGACATCGTGAACTCTGCCAGTACTGGAGTGTAATTGCACACTACAGATAGGTGATGATACACAGAGGGGAATACCCCATACTGCATAATAAATACCTGATCCGTCTCTAGTGGAGCCTCTTAGGAAGAACATATACACATTCCCTGCCTAAGATCCAGCACTTAACTATATGCAGCTGGGTATCTGATTCATTTAAACAATATCTGGCAGTAACTATATATGTGCGAAGAGGTTAAACACTAGAACAGCTAATTTCACTTACCCTCTTTGGCTGTGTGTTTTGCCTTCAGAACCCAACAGGGTCCACGTTAATGACACTAGTACAGCTTTTAGCCCATTGAGAGCCTTACTTACGGGCTATCCGCTGCCAGCAGTTATCCCCTGCCTATTCAGGTCTACAAAGTCTAGTTTAGCACCGATAACAACGGATGTACACTATTAAGTTTGGACTTAGGAATCAGCTGTAAGCAGCAACACTTTACATCCTGATAAGCTCTCATATGAGTGCAACCTGTGTGAAACCATCACTTTAGCATTGTTCACTACTGGTAGTGACTAGGATAACAGAGTAGTACTATAGACTTAACCAGTCTATTTTTATCTGTGTCATACACATCACACTACACAACACGATTTTAACGAAGTTATTTAATAAACCTTTTTTATTTTATCTATATATCAATTCACCCCTGACCAAATTATATTATAAAGGTTTGCTGTGCGCCTCCTAGAAGGGATCTTTGGTGCCTCCTTTAGGCACATCTCTCTATCTCGATACCCACACTCCCTTGGCAGCACGCTAACAACATCTAGGGGTTTCTGAGCGAGGTTCCTCTCTACAGTACTATCACTGTAGAGCACTGTATGTTGTGAGCACCATCGCGCACCAATCCCAACCCCCTCTGGGAGTGTCAAATGATACAGGAACTGTGACGTCAGCGCATCACTGAAACAGGGAAAACTTTATTGAAAAACGTCCGACCACAATATTAACACACCGGTAGTAGACTCAAGGGTTAAAAACAATATCAAATGAAACAATAGAATTAAAAAACCCTAATAAAAGGGACAACAATAGACATTCAAATAAGATCTACCCTATTGAATGTTACATTTCTTACTAAAAAATTCCTGAAAAAAAATACGCAGTCACTGGCTTATATTAAAGTCTCTGGCTCAGTCACTCTCTCCAACTTGGGGAATGGGCAACACATGATTTCTGTGCCAGACCTTTACCCGGCCCTCCTTGTCTCATATGTGGTAGACCGGGAGGCCTGGCATCTGTGATTATACTTCAAAGTCCCCATAACGCCAGCGGTTGGCCAGCTTGTATTTTCCGGGTATTCCTAGGTTACGTAGGACAACAGCATCTCCAGACCTTAGTTCCCGATATCTGACCTTGTGGTCATACCTTCTTTTGTTATTAGCGTTCAGCTGGGCTGAGGCCTTTTCCGCTAATTGATATGCGCCTTGTAGGCTGTCTTGGAGTCGCTGGATGTACTTGTAGTGCAGAGTATTGTGTACCCCATAGGTAGATACCTGAAGACGGATGTCCACAGGCAGCTGTGCCTCTCCCCCAAACATCATAATGTATGGAGTGTACCCTGTGGATTCATGTCATGTGCAATTATATGCATGCATCATCGCTTCCACATGCCTGCTCCATACAGTCTTTTGTGAGCTCTTTAGGGTGCCTAGCATGTCGAGCAGCATTTGATTGAACCTCTCTGCCAGAGCATTTCCCTCTTGATGATACAGAGTGGTTCTGGACTTCTGTACGTTGAGCAACTTACTGTAAGCATCTCCTTGATGAGCTTGCTCTCGAAGTCTCTACCTTGGTCAGAGTGCATCCGATATGGAAGACCATATTGGATGAAGTATTTCTCCCACAGCACTTTAGCCACCATTATTGCCTTCTGGTCTTTGGTAGGAAAAGCTTGGGCGTCCCACGTACAGTGGTCGGTCACCACCAGCATGTGGTAATACCTCTTGAATCCGGTTCGATGCACAAGAAGTCCATTCACAAGTGGTCCATTGGACCTGAGCTTTTTAGATGGCCCATTGGGGCAGCACGAGTGGGCAGTGTCTGGATACATCTAAGGCATTTCTGACAATGCAGTTCTACAGACTCTCGCATTTTGGGTCAGAAGAACCGGTCTCTAATTAACCCGAAGGTCTTATCCACCCCAGGTGTCTGTGATCATCATGCAAGGATCGTAACACATGTTACTGCATACTTCGGGTAGAACCAGCTGCCATGTCTCAGGATGATTGTGGTAGAGGACGACCCAGTAGAGAAGTCCCCGCTCTATCTGGAATTTTTCCCATTCTCTCATGAAGATTGCAACAGTGTTGGTGGGAGCATGTCTCACCAAGGAGGGATTATTCTGGTGTAGGGCCTCGCGTATAGCCTCGCGTATAGTGTTAGCCATGGGATCCCGTATCTGAGCCAGTACTATCTCCTTCCACTTCAGGAGGGTGTACGGAATGATTTTGTTAATAATTCTTATTATGTATGTATACTTCAGGATCAGTATTTTAAATGTAGGCAGCTAATAATTTAAATAATCTCATCTGTGGTAAATACAGGTTGCTTAGCAACCCGCAATTATATATGATATCCCAAGTGTCTCATAATTCATTTGCCTTTGAGAAAGTCTCGTTACGAAACAAAACACGTCAGGACAGAAGCAGGCAGCATCAATACGTAATCATTGTGGGACGTTACCTGGCCAGACCGCGTCCTTGCTGCGATTGGCTGGCAGTGTGAGAGGCTTACTGCTCATAGGCTGTCGGGACTCAGGAAATGGAGAGTCCCTGGTGTGTAATCGGCATTTCAGCTTCTACTATGAGCGGGCAGCTGATTCCATCTTCTGCAGCACAAACACACTTGGAGGATCTGCTTGATGTACCTACTCCAGCAGGCGGTGACTTTAATGTTCACGACATGCTCTTTTATATTGTTTGTTTGTGTGTGAGCTTCCCCCGCTTCCCTATATTTTTGTAATAAATGTGTAGCAATTTTACACTATGTGCCATGCGCTTTCCTCTTTTTTTCTTTTAGATTTCCATTGAGGTGATTCTCCTGTTTGTATAGCAGCCTATGCCCGGAAATGGACATTACAGTAATTCACTTGTATTTGGGACTTTCAAAGGGACTGGTATTGTTCTCTCAGTTGTTTGTTTAAATCTGTATTATATCTCATATCTATGGGATTTTTTGTTGTCCATACATTAGCACTTATTAGAGGAATATTCATGGTATAGTGAGCTTATTAATTAATGATTATTATTATTAGAGGCACAGCTTATCTTTTTCTTTATATATATATATATATATATATATATATATATGAACAACAAAAAAGAAAGCGCCCGATCCTAGTGCAGCATGAAAAAGTACAATTTAATAAAAATGAATAAAACCAACAAATGTGAACTCACAAACAACGGATAAATAAAAGCATATATTGAGTATACTCAATCGCCAACCGCCCACGATGTGCCTTGGATGGCGCGCCCTCTCTCCGTCTGCACTCTCTCAGCTCTTCCGAACCGACATCCAGCAGGGGATACAGGAACAGGCTCACCACAGTGTAACCCGGAAGTCCTCCACAAGGTTAGTGTATTCCGGATAGGAGTTCAGTTTGTGACCCCGCGATGCAGGGGCTGTGAGAAAAAAAATCTCTCTGCACTCCCAAAGGCAGTCCGTGTTAAGGTGGGCAGTGATGATGGAGTAAATGTTGTATCACAGTGTGACAGCAGCTAGATAACGCTCCTCCCTACGCGTTTCTTCACACTAGGTGATTTCATCAGGGGATATCTGACCTGTCTACGTCAGAACATATTTATAGTGATGAATCAATCAACCAATTGGTACCTAATTAGTATAAACACATGTGTGATAACAAACATTACAAGAAGACAATAAATGTCCTATTCATAGTGCATGAACACTTTACAATGACAATGGCAGATCAACAATATTATCAAATGCCTAAAACAAATGTAAACATATAATATATATGTACAGTATTATATAAATATACTGATATGATAAAATTATGATAAGAATCATTCAGGACTGCATTCAATCTATTTATGGGTGTATAAGTACTAGAAATTAGTCACCAATTTATACATACACCCATTAGTGATTACTATGAACTCAATTACATATCCCTATTAGTGGGTATTCTTGCAGCCCTGAATGTTCTCATCTAGGTAAAATTAGTGAATGCACACATATAAACAATGATGTGTTCTATTATTTAAAATCCTAAATGTCTGGACTCCCTATCCAACCTGTGTCGGTATGGAAGGGTCCCCAGACATGGGCTAATAGGATCTATAGCATAATAATTATTATTTTTGAAGAAATGAATACTTGGAGAAAATGTTTTGGGATGTGAATGTAAATTAATTATTGAATATTTCATTTATTGAATAAATATATATATAAATGGACCAAGGCGATTTATTTTAACCTTTGTATGTGTAACAAATGTATTATTATATTGGAGAACTCAAAGATAATTGAATTTTATATAATTGGCAAAGAACCAGAACTGCAGACTGGAACCTTGTATCCCACAGTCACCTGTATATCAAAATGGGAAGCAAATGCATCGCAGCACTTGTGTATCCACTGGCCAAGGGAGTGTTAAAGTGAATGAATAATAAAAATATATGTGAATATTTGAATGTGATATAAGTGATGCTTAAACGTGATTGAAATCTCCATTGTGCTGGTTTATAACTACTTAAATATATTAAACATGCACAAGTGCATATATGTGTTTCTAATGTATGTGCTTGATGATTAATATCTAGTGTATATATTAAACTCTAATTATCTAACTATTTGTGATAGAAATCATTTATAAATGTGATGTGAATGACTAATACTCAATGTGTCTATAATATTAAATCATGAAGAACTGAATGACCAAAAAGACACTCCCTGAGACAGATATGGAGGGAACATGACAAGCATGTTCAAACCCAGACCTCCATTACATGACCTTATAGAAATGAACCCTAAGATGACTGTACTTATATCAATGCAGTCATTTAACCCAGATGGACTAAGTGTATTTAAAACATAAATCCAATATGTTTCACGAAGATTAAGGCTTTTATGTCTGTCACCGCTTAATAAAGTGGATTTTATATATTCTATCCCCAGTATTCTAAGTGTTGCTGGGTCTTTATTATGTTTTAAAGAATAATGACGTGACAGACTGTAGAGGGAGAGAGAGGGGTGGCCCGGTATTAAAGGGGTTGCACCCCATTTGGCCACCCTGACCGCACCAGGGAGACAAGGGGTTAACTGGGCTGAGGTCCAGAAATGTGATGTAACCCTTGTTATGACATGTAAATGTATTTCCCCTGTTCCATTGTAATGTCTGGTTACTCAGTGTTTGCATCACACACACACTAGAATCCATCCGGGAGCACAAGGGTTAATAATTCTTTAATGATTATAGCTCTTTGTGTAGTTTTCCCGCCTTTTCAGGCACCATTTTGCAGGTCCCCATTGGCCGCCATTAGGGCTCAATGCATTTCAATAGGAATTTGTGCTGTTTTCGTCCTGTTTCCTGTAGTGACCAGCAGGTGCCGTCCGAGAGGGAGAGCGGCGGTTTCCCATTGAAAGTCAATGGGCTCATTGACTTCAATGGAGATGCCTCGAGGTAACCTAGTTGGCTGCCGTCCAGACCGCAAACCGCAAAGCGGATACAATGTCTTTCAAAAGAGCTAAAATCACTGGGTCAAGTTCAACGTCAATTAGCGGGGAAATAAACTGTTTTAGGGCACCTAGGGATAAAATTCTTTTTGCCCCTAGTTCCTAAGCGTCCCCCCACTCGACCACCACCGGGTCCCCGAATCCTGGACCCCCCATAAGGGTCGAACCAGATAGAGCGGGTCGCGCCATAGGCTTTGCCGGCGGCGGCAGAAACGGCTCAGAAAAATGACTAAGTGAGAAATGCTGAATGTTAGGAATCCATATCTCCGGTTCCGGAGGGTCCAGCGGATCAGGGTTTGGGGTATCTGTAGCCACTGCTCCGGCATCGCTGCAGAACCATCCTTGACCCGCTTGGACCAACCCGACGGAGTATGGACCCCCTTGAAGTTCGGGACTTTTCCCATAGACTTCAATGGCAGAAAATCCCCATTGACTTCAATGGCGGCGATTTACCATTGAAAGTCTATGGCGGAGCTGCCCGTTGTTTTCAATGGGGATTTAGTGAAAAGCTGAGATTTCTTTTTCAATGGAGATTTTTGTATTAAAATGATTTAATGTGCATTTGTGTAACTCCGGTTTCTTAGGTCGTAGCAAGTCGCTTTTTTGACCATATGGTGTCCCAGTTCTGACAATGCGAACTGGGAAGATTGGACCTGCTAAACCTAACGGAACCGGATATTTTAATACGTTTATGTTTTATGCTTAATAGTGTATCCTAAGGTAGGGATAAGTTCAAAAGGAAATTCTTTTGGGCCATAAGGTAGCAGATGGCCCTGGGGACGCCGCTATGTCTAGGATTTATGTGCTGTTCAAAGAGTTTTATCACCCTCACTGTTTATCCGAAGCCCAAACCAGGGCAGGTCTTAAGTGTTCCAGTTAACACCTTTCAACAAAGGTTTTCCTGCCAGAACTCCAAATAGTAGACTTTCTGGCATTCCTGACGTAAATGTGGGGCTTCAGAAATGAGACCCCCAGAGTTCTACTGCCCATGTGCCAACTAGCAGGGGGGCATGGGTCAGAATGCTTTCCCACGTTAGTGAGTGGCTGGAGGTAATTGTAAACCAATCCCCTGTGCTTAAGGTTAAGAATAGAAGGAGAATGGTTTATAAACGGCTGTCCACCCATATATCCTTTGTCTTCGTTTGCTGATATGGTTACCTGATATCACCTGAATGATTTCCTCACTGCTGAAAGAAATGCTACATCATACTTCTCATTCCCCAACCCTTAAGTAAGTGTACTTCTTGTTTGTTACTGTATTATCTGTTGTGTTCACCTTTATTCTAAGGAATAAATACAATTTATTATATCTTAAGCCTCGTTCAGTTCAAACCCAATTATTTTTGTGTAATATTAATAAGCCTGTGGAAGCTATCGTCACAGGCGTATTAATATAACTGGTGGCAGCTGGTGGGACTGAACTGGACCTGGATTACAGTATTCTGCGGGGTACTGGGATCCAGTGGGAACTTGATAGTAATTGCAAGTTCCTGGGACTAAAGATATTGAACACACAGTAGTGCAACAAGTAACGCAAGTTGTCACACCACCTCACTGCTGCGACCCAGAACTCAGAGCCATGAGTGAAGCGGAGAACCTCTATTACCTGAGAACTAGAACTCAGCTAAAGGACAAGTGCCGTGCCTATGGACTGGAATATGTGGACCAGGCGGTCGAGGACATGGTTGCTGCAGTCACCGCATATGAAGCTGAGCATCCAGAGGTCCTGGAAGTAGCTCAGCTTGCCCTTTTACAGCCGCCCGGAGATCAGGGACTGAACCCAGTGCCGGGCTGGCAGGATCCCGGGGAGGGACCAAGTGCACCTCCCAGGACAAGTGCAGCAGGAGGGGCACGGGTAGCTGCGGCTACCAGTCCCTTTACCCCTGAAATGCTGGCACTGATAACAGCGTTGGGAGACCGAGGGACACCGGAGGAGCGGCTACAGTTTATCTCTATGGCAGTGAACAGACCCGCTTATTGCCCCCCGGTTCGACCCCCCAAAGATGGACTCCAACTGGACAAGCACAGCCTCACCAAGTATGTGGAGGGCACTGATCAGATTGACATGTTTCTAAGGAACTTTGAAACGCAGTGCCGGCGGTATGGGGTGCTTCCCCAGCATAGGGTTGCACGCCTGGACCCGCTACTCTCCGGCTTGGCTAAGCAGACCTTGATGGCGCTTCCAGATGAGTTTGCTGATGACTATGACCACCTGAAAGAACTTTTGCTGTTTCAGCACGGTTTTACCCCTGAAGCTTACCGGGGTAAGTTCCGGCTGGAGGAGAGGCACCCTCAGGAGACCTATGTCACTTATGTGACCCGCATGGCTTTGTACGGGTTACACTGGGTGGAGGGCTCTGAGGCCAAGACTTACCAACGCCTGCTGGACCTCATCTTTCAGGAGCAGCTCATGCAGCAGTGCCCGCCGGCGGTGAGGGCTTTTGTGTATGATAAAAAGCCCAAGACCTACACCGAGGCGGCGAGGATGGCAGATGACTATGTGGTCAGCCGGTCCCAGATGACCGCCAAGGTACCAGCCAAAGCGGTAACCCCACCGGCGCCGGCCAAGAAAGCTGTGAGTACCCCCCATTGGACCCAAAAGCCGCCTGCGGGCAGCGGGTCACAGAAGGCGGGAGAGCTCCGGCATGAGCGCCGGTGCTACAATTGCAACAGCACTGGTCACCTTAGACCAGATTGCCCGGAACCCCTGCGTTCCAATGGACCCTACCGAGGGCAACGCACCCCAGCTGCAAAGCCGGTAGCCCGCGTGCGGGTGGCTTCCACCAAAGAACCAGGACCGGTCATGGAAACAACTCCCAGCGAGACGTCCCATGTCACCCCTACCCCGGTTTCTTCAGTGCCTACAGCCAGGAGCGGAGAACATCACAGCGCAGACCTGCAGCAGACGGACGGCAGGAGCAAGCATCTCACCCCGGTCACAGTCGGTGACCGGCAAGCAGTTGGCTTACTTGATTCAGGAGCTGCAGTGACCCTGGTCCGACCTGATATGGTCCGGCCAGAGGAATTGATCCCAGGCCCTGGGATGCAGATCACTGTGGCTGACGGAGAGCCACGTTTCCTGCAGGTGGCCCGCATTTTTTTGGATTGGGGGGTGGGCAAGGGTGTGCGGGAGGTGGGGGTTTTACCAGGTTTGGATGCTGAAATTCTTTTGGGCAATGACCTGGGACCGATGACCTGCACCTACGACCGTGTGCCCCAGCCCGCTGCAGTGGCGGCGGTTACCCGGAGCCAGACCGCGGCAATGCCGGCGGTGGCCACCCCAGTCCCCCAGCTTTTGGGACCAACGTTAGCGGAGGGCACAGAGGAGCCCAGGGAGGTAAGCCAGGATCAGTTGCAACCACAGGCTGACTTACTGTTCCCCCTTACCGTGTCCCTTTCCCCTGACAATGACATGACTGGGGGGGGGGCAGATTTAGGAGCCCAGTTTAGGGAGGCAGTGAAGGCAGACCCTACCCTGGCCGGCGTGAGACTTCGGGCGTCCGAATCTCAGGCAGGGGAGGGCACTGAGCGCTGCCTATGGCATAAGGGACTCCTATACAGAGAAGAAGGGAACCCGGGAATAGAGAAGGGATTGACCGGTAAACGACAGCTAGTAGTACCCCAGGGGTACCGACAGCAATTGTTACGGGTAGCTCACTCTATTCCGTTAGCGGGACATCAGGGGGTCACCAGAACGCGAGCCCGGTTATTGCAGCGTTACTTCTGGCCGGGGGCATCCAGGGATGCGGCTGATTTCTGCCGCTCCTGTGATGCCTGCCAGCGAGTAGGTAAGGCGGGCGACCGTGTGAAGGCACCCCTGAGACCCCTACCGATAATAGGGGAACCCTTCCAGAAGGTAGCGATGGACCTGATAGGACCCCTCATGATTCCTAGCAGGTCAGGGAAGCGCTACATCCTCACGGTGGTGGATTTTGCCACCCGGTACCCTGAGGCGGTAGCGCTGGGCACCATAAGTGCCAAGACAGTGGCAGCAGCTTTGCTGAACATTTTTGCTAGGGTAGGTTTCCCTAGTGAGATCCTAACTGATCAGGGGTCGCAGTTCATGAGTGAACTGTTACATTGTCTCTGGGATGCCTGCGGTGTACAGCACCAGCGCACTACCCCTTACCATCCCCAAACAAACGGATTATGTGAGAGGTTTAATGGTACCCTGAAGCAGATGCTTCGGACCTTTATAGAGGCGGAGGGGAAAGACTGGGAGATTCACCTGCAGCACTTGCTGTTTGCCTACCGAGAAGTACCGCAAGAATCTACAGGCTTCTCCCCCTTCGAGCTACTATATGGCCGCAGGGTACGTGGACCTCTGGACCTCTTCCGTGAGGGATGGGAGGGGGAGACTACCGCTACTGATGCTTCAGTGATCCAGTATGTGGTAGATCTCAGAGACCGGTTAGAGATGCTTATGGGGGTGGCCCAGGACCACCTCAGGGCTGCTCAGACCAAGCAGAAGCAATGGTATGACCAGCAGGCCCGTAGCAGAGAGTTCATCCCAGGACAGCAGGTGCTTGTTCTCAAACCCACTCGGGAGAACAAGTTAATGGCTGCCTGGTCGGGACCGTATTCGGTCATCCGAAAGGTGAATGAGTGCAACTATGTTGTACAGGTAGCGCCTGAGAGGCACAAGACATATCACATTAATATGTTAAAGGAATACCGAGCACCGAGTATGGGAGCAGTAATGGCCATTTGTAGCCCACTGCTGGAGGATCCGGCGAGCAATGCTCTGCCTGATCTCCTAGGGGAGGCAAAGCAAGGAAACACTGTTGAGCAGGTAGAGATCGGGGCACAGTTGAGTGCTAGGCAGAAGGGAGAAGCCAGGGACATGCTAGCTCAGTATAGCGCCCTCTTCACTGACATGCCAGGGACCACACATCTCACCAAACACCCAGTACACACAGGGGACCTGCAGCCTCTGCATAAGCACGCTTATAGAGTGTCAGCAGAGGTCAAGACAAGTATGGAGAGAGAGATAGAGGAGATGCTGACCCTAGGGGTAATTACTCCGTCCCAGAGCCCTTGGGCAAGTCCAGTAGTCCTAGTGCCTAAGAAGGACAAAACCACCCGGTTTTGTGTGGACTACCGGTTGCTCAACGCTGGGACGGTGTCAGATGCTTACCCCATGCCCCGCATGGATGAGTTACTAGATGAACTCGCGGGGGCAAAGTATCTGACCACCATGGATCTGAGCAAAGGCTACTGGCAGATTCCCCTGACCCTGGAGGCTAGGGAGAAGTCAGCATTCATCACTCCAAGTGGCCTCTATGAGTTTTTGGTGAT
Organism: Ascaphus truei; assembly: GCF_040206685.1. Taxonomy (NCBI): domain Eukaryota; kingdom Metazoa; phylum Chordata; class Amphibia; order Anura; family Ascaphidae; genus Ascaphus; species Ascaphus truei. The sequence continues at coordinate 16,528,260 of NC_134493.1, forward strand.
GCCATTTGGGATGAAGAATGCCCCGGCTACCTTCCAACGCCTGGTCAATAGGTTACTGGAAGGGATGCAGAGCTATGCCAGGGCTTACTTAGATGACATTGCTGTCTTTAGTAATTCCTGGGAATCCCACATAGGACATGTAGCTGCGGTGCTGGATAGAATCAGGGAGGCTGGGCTTACCTTAAAACCCACTAAGTGTATGGTAGGGATGGCAGAAGTCCTGTACTTAAGGCACAGGGTGGGTGGAGGGCATCTCAAGCCAGAGCCAGCCAAGGTAGAAGCCATAGTTCAGTGGCCTGTTCCAAAAACCAAGAAACAGGTCATGGCCTTTTTGGGCACCGCAGGGTACTACAGGAAATTTGTCCCACAGTACAGCGCCGTGGCCAAACCCCTGACTGATCTGACTAAGAAGCAACTGCCTGTGCTTGTTACCTGGTCTCCTGCCTGTGAAACTGCTTTCCAGGCACTGAAAGCTGCGCTTGCTGAGGCCCCCATCCTGGCTGCCCCAGATTATACCAAGCATTTTCTTATTCAGACTGATGCCTCTGACTTTGGTGTGGGGGCTGTGTTGAGCCAGGTGGGGGACGACGGCAAAGAGCACCCTGTGGTGTATCTCAGTCGCAAACTGCTCCCCAGGGAGGTGGCATATGCCACCATTGAAAAGGAGTGCTTGGCCATTGTGTGGGCACTCAAAAAGCTCCAGCCCTATGTCTATGGGAGGGCTTTCACGGTCATTACCGACCACAATCCCCTGAGCTGGCTACAGAGGGTATCAGGGGAAAATGCCAAACTGCTGAGATGGAGCTTGGCTTTGCAAGAATTTGAATTCACCATTCAGCACAAAAAGGGCAGTGAAAACAGCAATGCTGATGGGCTTTCACGCCAGGACTATCCCTCTGAGACTGAATTCATTAATGGTGCCAGCAGTGCCCCACTCCCCGTCAGGGCCAGTGGGCCACAGGACACGCATTAAGAAGGGGAGGTGTAGAGGGAGAGAGAGGGGTGGCCCGGTATTAAAGGGGTTGCACCCCATTTGGCCACCCTGACCGCACCAGGGAGACAAGGGGTTAACTGGGCTGAGGTCCAGAAATGTGATGTAACCCTTGTTATGACATGTAAATGTATTTCCCCTGTTCCATTGTAATGTCTGGTTACTCAGTGTTTGCATCACACACACACTAGAATCCATCCGGGAGCACAAGGGTTAATAATTCTTTAATGATTATAGCTCTTTGTGTAGTTTTCCCGCCTTTTCAGGCACCATTTTGCAGGTCCCCATTGGCCGCCATTAGGGCTCAATGCATTTCAATAGGAATTTGTGCTGTTTTCGTCCTGTTTCCTGCAGTGACCAGCAGGTGGCGTCCGAGAGGGAGAGCGGCGGTTTCCCATTGAAAGTCAATGGGCTCATTGACTTCAATGGAGATGCCTCGAGGTAACCTAGTTGGCTGCCGTCCAGACCGCAAACCGCAAAGCGGATACAATGTCTTTCAAAAGAGCTAAAATCACTGGGTCAAGTTCAACGTCAATTAGCGGGGAAATAAACTGTTTTAGGGCACCTAGGGATAAAATTCTTTTTGCCCCTAGTTCCTAAGCGTCCCCCCACTCGACCACCACCGGGTCCCCGAATCCTGGACCCCCCATAAGGGTCGAACCAGATAGAGCGGGTCGCGCCATAGGCTTTGCCGGCGGCGGCAGAAACGGCTCAGAAAAATGACTAAGTGAGAAATGCTGAATGTTAGGAATCCATATCTCCGGTTCCGGAGGGTCCAGCGGATCAGGGTTTGGGGTATCTGTAGCCACTGCTCCGGCATCGCTGCAGAACCATCCTTGACCCGCTTGGACCAACCCGACGGAGTATGGACCCCCTTGAAGTTCGGGACTTTTCCCATAGACTTCAATGGCAGAAAATCCCCATTGACTTCAATGGCGGCGATTTACCATTGAAAGTCTATGGCGGAGCTGCCCGTTGTTTTCAATGGGGATTTAGTGAAAAGCTGAGATTTCTTTTTCAATGGAGATTTTTGTATTAAAATGATTTAATGTGCATTTGTGTAACTCCGGTTTCTTAGGTCGTAGCAAGTCGCTTTTTTGACCATATGGTGTCCCAGTTCTGGCAATGCGAACTGGGAAGTTTGGACCTGCTAAACCTAACGGAACCGGATATTTTAATACGTTTATGTTTTATGCTTAATAGTGTATCCTAAGGTAGGGATAAGTTCAAAAGGAAATTCTTTTGGGCCATAAGGTAGCAGATGGCCCTGGGGACGCCGCTATGTCTAGGATTTATGTGCTGTTCAAAGAGTTTTATCACCCTCACTGTTTATCCGAAGCCCAAACCAGGGCAGGTCTTAAGTGTTCCAGTTAACACCTTTCAACAAAGGTTTTCCTGCCAGAACTCCAAATAGTAGACTTTATGGCATTCCTGACGTAAATGTGGGGCTTCAGAAATGAGACCCCCAGAGTTCTACTGCCCATGTGCCAACTAGCAGGGGGGCATGGGTCAGAATGCTTTCCCACGTTAGTGAGTGGCTGGAGGTAATTGTAAACCAATCCCCTGTGCTTAAGGTTAAGAATAGAAGGAGAATGGTTTATAAACGGCTGTCCACCCATATATCCTTTGTCTTCGTTTGCTGATATGGTTACCTGATATCACCTGAATGATTTCCTCACTGCTGAAAGAAATGCTACATCATACTTCTCATTCCCCAACCCTTAAGTAAGTGTACTTCTTGTTTGTTACTGTATTATCTGTTGTGTTCACCTTTATTCTAAGGAATAAATACAATTTATTATATCTTAAGCCTCGTTCAGTTCAAACCCAATTATTTTTGTGTAATATTAATAAGCCTGTGGAAGCTATCGTCACACAGACTATGAGTTTGTAGCCCATGGATTATGTTTCTACGATGTTCTAAAAACCTAGTACTCAGGGCTCTTGCTGTACGGCCAATATATTGTAGCCCACATGGGTATATAATGGCATAAACCACAAAACTGGTTAGGCAATTGATATGACCCAGAATCGAATGAGTGGATCCATTGGAAGCAGAAATGATGGAATTGGATGTTTTTAGATGTTTGCATGTAATACACCTACTTCGTTTACACTGAAAATTACCATTCTTTTGATTTTTACTTTCACAGATGACTGATGTACTTTTTAATCTAGTGGGTGCTAGAATGGATTTTATATTCCTTGCTTTTTTAAAAACCACTGGTGGCCTATTAGGTAATTTATTTCCAATTATTGGATCATTCTGCAATATGTTCCAATGGGAATTTAATATTGATTTTATTTTGGAAAATGAGTTGTTATATTGGGTTATAAATGAAGGTATCTCAGATGTTCCCAATTTACTTTCCACTATTTGACCTCTTTCAAATTTAGATTTGCTCTTTTGTAATAATTCTAATCTATTTGAAGTCCCTACCTGTTGGAAAGTATCAATGATTACACTCTTGTCATATCCCTTGCTGATAAATTTGTTGACTAGAATTTCCCCCTGGGTCAGGTAATCCGAGTCTAGAGAACAATTTCTCCGGACCCTTAAGAACTGACCACGGGGGATATTCTTAAACCATTTGCCATAATGATTGCTATTGTTATGAATATATCCATTGGCGGATACCTTTTTGAAAAATGTTTTCGTGAGGATTTTGTTACTATTGTCTATACTGAATTCTAAATCTAAAAAGGTGATAAGGGACCTATTCATTTCAAAGGTGAATGTCAACCCCATGGTGTTATTATTAAATTTGGAAAGGATCTCCATCAGTTCCTGTTCTTGACCATCCCATATGAATATTAGGTCGTCAATGAAACGCCCATAGAACACGAGTCCCGCCCCCAGCCTGGCATTGTCCCACACATGGGTGCTCTCCCACAGACCCATGTATAAGTTCGCGTAGCTGGGGGCAAACCTCGTGCCCATGGCCGTTCCACATACTTGGAGATAATATTGGTCTTCGAACAGGAAATAATTATGTTCTAGAATGAAGCGTATCGCCTTTACAATGAATTCCCTTTGTGAAAGTTCCAGTTTGGTATCAGTCTCTAGGAATGTATAAATTGCTTGTATACCTTTCTCATGGTCAATACACGTGTACAAAGATGATACATCACATGTGGCCCATATATATGTCGACTTCCAGGGAATGTTGGAAATGAGGTCAATGACGTGCAGCGAGTCCCTGATGTGTGACCTCAATTCTGCCACAATTGGTTGTAAATAATAATCCACATATTGGGACACGCTGGACGTCATTGACTCCACACCCGATACTATGGGCCTTCCTGGGGGTGCTTTGAGATTCTTATGAATTTTAGGTATGTGGTAAAAAAACGGAGTCCGTGGATGACGTTTGAATAGGAAATCAAATTCTGATTTACTAATTACATTTTGTGCCTGAGCATTTAGCAATAATGCCTTAAATTGTGTTTGAAATTCAATTAAAGGGTCCTCTTTTAACTTGATATAAAAGGTTTCATTGTCTAGTTGACGTTTGGCTTCAAATATGTATACATCCCTATTCTGCAAGACTATCCCACCCCCTTTGTCTGCCTGTCTGATAACTACATTCTTATTTTTACTTAGTTCGTCTAAAGCTTGTTGTTCATTTTGATGTAGATTTTTACGTTTTAGTGTAGGTGTATCTTCACAGAGTGTTTCAAAGTCACGTAAGACTAAAGTATAAAATGTGTCTATAAATCCTCCTTTAGACAAGTAAGGAAAAAAAGTGGATCTTGAGACAAAGGGGGAATGTAGGATCTGAGGAACTGTTTCTACCATGGACTCTTCAATTGCCAAGACTGATAGTGTATCTGGAATATGTACAGAATGTTGAGTAAATAGATTGAAATCTAACTCAGTTTGTGTGTCCGTAACTTCTGGATTTATATTGGTTGATGTTTGTTCCACCAGATGTTGTGACTGCATGGATATCTGAGATGTCATGGCTCTTATACAATTTAATTCCTGTGTATTGAATACCACTTCTTTTTCTTTGCTTTTGATAGCAAAATGTCTCATGAGAGTGACCTTTCTAATATATCAGGTCAACAAATAAATTAAACTTATTTGGTGTGCTACTAGGTGCAAATGATAAACCCTTGGCCAGTAGAGACACATGATGTGCTGATAATACAAAACTGGACAAATTGAAAATACCGTGACTCTCTGGCGTCAAAAGTCTCAGTCTGCTTGTCTCCTTTCTTTGCTGTTGTTTCCCTCCTCTTCTTCCTCGGTATCTCGTTTTCTGCGTGGTGTTGTCGATGGCGGTATGTGGCTCCAAAGAGGATATGTTTTTTCTTTTTTCTCTAATGCCTCTTGTTGACTCACCATCTCTAAAAAAGAAGCTGTATGAGAACCAGTTTTTTTTGTCTTTGCTGCCAGATGGTTTAGCTATATCCTTATTTTGTGTCTTTGGTATAGTACCACATATGGCCTTTTTATTTTCAATTTCCAAATGCCTTGGTTCATGTTTATCTTCCAATATTTCAAATCTATTATTTACAGATATAGGTTGGGGAGATTTTGTATTAGACCCACTACGTCCTCTTCTCTCTTTATAATTGGATTTGGAAAAATGTTTAAACACTTTAGGTTTCTCTGTATGTGTATGAGTGGGTTCTTTGCTATAATCCCTTTTCCTACTTGATTTACGCCCATTTTTATATGGAGTATGATGGTAAGAACTTTCTCTTTTATTTCTTTTCCAGTTTCTTACCCTATCTGTAGCATAATCTACAACATCCCTCTCAAATTTATTGTCTTTCCTTTCTAGGACATCCTCCTCATATTTAAGAACCCTTGTTGAGACCAAATCGTCTAGTTCTTTAAATTCATCACTATCAATGAAGGGAGTAATTGATTCTTGTAGTTCCTCAATCTCTTTTTCTAAACTTATAAGTTTATCTTCACGATAGGAAATGAGGAGCCTAATTAATGCAAATGAACAATTCTCTAAAGTTTGGTTCCAATTGGCTGAGAATTCCTTGCTAGTTTCAAATGTAGGTTTCTTTAAGATTCTCAAGCCTCTTGGAACCAATTTTTCATCCAAATACTTTTGTAAAGCTAATAAATCAAGCCAATGCTTCATTTCCTCTTTCGCCAACTTCTCTAGCCCATAGAATTTGGCTTTTAAATCTACTTTAATGACATCATTGTTATCATCTTCCATATCTTCTATGAGATTAATCTCAGTGGTAGCCATATATTGTTGCCTTCTTGCCAATCTTTCCTTACTGCTTAACATCATTTTGAAAGTATTTATATTCTGAGCAACACCTGAAGTGCTGCTGTCCAGAGGCGTTGATGATACACAATATTACACCTGAGGAGCGCAGTCTATTCTTTGTCTGTAATATATATATATATATATATATATATATATATATATATATATATATATATATAGCAACCTTTACTGTACACACTAATAACAGTACCCTGTACCCCAAAGTATGATAGGCTCCAACTTGATACCACCAGTGAGTGTCCCCAAAGTACATTGGGTGCCAGTCCCCAATACCCTGATGTCCTTCTTCCAATGTCAGGCCCACCCAAAGTGTATGGAGTAGCGCTACACCGTGAAGTGTTGGTGCACTTGGTTGAGGTACAGTACCTGCCGAGTACTCCAGTACTTGGTGCGGCCGGCTTAGTGATGAGGATCCGTTGATCCAGCTACGTCGTCATTTGCGATGGCGTCCGCCTCTACGTTGCGTGGTCTCCGATAGGAGGGTCCCACCATTTAGAGTCTCTGTATATAGGTGGTCAGGTTCCAGACCACAGGCAGTGAATCACCGTGAGGTGTCTTCACTGATGCCTGTAACTATTAGGCTACTGAGGAAATGTCCCTATCTGGGGGCCTTTCCCTGAAGCAGCCACAACCTACACGTGAGTGGGGCCTATCTGGGGGTACTCTGGCTTAGTCTGAGTGCCACTGACACTCAGACCCTACTTTCCCCTTCTCCGTCCTGACTCCAACTGACGTGACTCCCCCTGAGCGTGCCAAATGTATCTACTTCTTCGCGCTGAGATCTTAGGGCCCCTATTGGCCGTTCACACCATGTTATCTGCAGCCCTTGCGGCTGCTTGGAATTCAAACAAAAGACAGGGGTGCCCAATGCTACATCCAATTGACAAAACTTATATAAAGTAATATGTATAACGTTTAAATACTTCAATAATAATAATATTTACTTGGTTATTTAGTTAAACCCTTTGGCCAGAGCGTCAAAAGCCTGCATACCAACGTCAAGGTATAACCTAATTAATGCAGGTCCTAACACTAAACTGTGAACCTTTCCATTTACCTCTGTATGAGGGGAAACAACAACAGTGAGTCCTGTCCATTCAGCAAAATGCTAGAACATCCCAAGTTAAAAAGGTGGGGAGGGGTGAGCTCTGGGAGGAGGGGCCACTAACCTCCAAGCAACTGTTGCCAGTCAGCAACTAAATTAACACACACATTCCCAGCATGCTGCTTGGAATTGTAGCCCCCACTGAGCCTATCTCCTCATGGCTGCCATGACTCTTCCCTTCCTACGCATGCACCGGATCTTGCGCATGCGCGATGAAATCCAAGATGGCGACGTCCTCCACTATGCAATTCCGGAGCCCTCGGTGACCCGGTCGCCTCTCACATCGCTACCCGCAGCTTCCCTAGAATACAGGCACTTCCCGGGTATCTGCACACAAGTAGTCTCAGGACCTAGATTTAGGGAGTCCGACGTTCGCTCTGTTTGGGGGAGGGGGTTAATGGTCAATTTCACATGCTACATTCAACTCATTTGATTTGAATGCACTCATGGATTATTAACTGACTGTATGACTCATACTGGAAGCCAACCCTAAATTATAAACTTGATATGTAAAATAAACTGTTTTCAGCAAATAGAGTATGTATAGAAATACAGAAGCACATTTAAGAAGACCCTTTAAATATAATATCTGACAAATACATTTACATAAACTTTACAGCACTGAAAGTCTGACACACCTGAGTGGCCATATGACCTATTTGGTAGCAGTTAGATGACTATGATCACCCCGATCATGAAAACTGAAAGGGCGTGCCCTCCACTTTCATTTCAATCAATCAAACTCATTGAGAAAAACCCTGAGGAAGAACCTGGTACCTCAACAGAGCCTCTGGTGTGCCACGGCCAATGATTTACAAGGTACATCCAAAGTGCAGTGAAAAGGTTAAGTATCCCATATCATTTGTTGGTCCATGTTTTTTTTTTAAAGCTTTTGGCAGATCATTTCTAATTAATGTACTTTTTTCTCCATAAAAGTGGCAATATTGTTGGAAATTATTGATTTATATTATATTAATGGGGAATTATAGATGTTAAAACAGATGTGGAAAAACAGATTAACATAATATATGCCTGATGTTTTTTCTCTTTCAAGTAAATAGGTGCCATTGCCATTAAGAACCAATCTGTTACCAGTTGCAACACAGAACTATAAAAAATCAACATATCTACAATACAAACGTCTGCCATCTGCTTTACATGTCATAAGTATTAAAAAAAAATGTTGTTACAAATAAAAGAAATGTTGAAATTTTGTTAGATTTTCCTATTCAGCAAATGTTTGTTAACAGTGTATAAATAAAGAAAACCTTACTAGAGTTAGTGAAGATTAAACACTGCTTGCTTAGACTTTGTTGCAAAAACAGAATAAAAGATATCTTCATTTTATATTATATACATACAGTATATATAAAGTTAAATATACATTTGAGAATACTAGAATTACTGTTGAATAAATTGACGTTATCAGTGTTGTAAAATACATAAAATATGTTTTGGTGCAGAAAACATTTGTCAGATAGAAATAATGACTATTTGCCAAAAAGCTAGAAAAAGTCCTAAGAACACCACGAGTCGTCAAAATACATACTAAACCATGCTAAACATGGTTACATGGATACATGCTAAAAATTAAACCACAATGGGCCTTATTCAGAAAGCCTCGATAAGGCCCTTATCGAGCACTTATCGACCAAAATGGCTACTGGTATTCAGATAGCCTCGATAAGTGCTCGATAACGGCCTGTATCGACGCAAAATTTTATCTCCGTCCGAAATTCGCTGACTGAGCAGCGATCAGGCCCTTATCGACCATTTTTGGAGGGTTGATAAACTCCCGCTATTCAGAGACCCGCGAGTCGGGTGTCGCGGCCCATCGCAGCCCATCGCAGGCTTAAAAAACGATTTTCTCCCCAAATCCACTTCCCCACAAAATTGTTGGACAATTGGTGGGGAAATGCTTCGATGAGCTGCGATGGGTCGGGACTTAGAAGAAATCAGGCCCTTTTCCTGCCTCGGATTGATGCCGGGGGTCTCCGGAGCTGATAGCCATTAATAGCAGCTCCTGACCCCCCCAGCATGCATCCGAGGCAGGAAACATGAATGTACAGCAACTTCATTACCTTAGCGGCTAACCGCTAAGGCAATGAAGGGGTTAAACACCCGTGCCAGGCTTACTGTAATAAACATACAGTACAATACAATACAGTGGCTATCGGGGGTGGGTGAAGGGGGAATTTGGCCCTTAGTGGCTGTTTAGGCATTGCGGGGGGGTTGCGGGGGGAGTTAACCCCTTCATTACCTTAGCGGTTAATACCGCTAAGGTAATAAAGGGGTTAACTCAACCGCTACCCCCCCGCAAGGTCTAAACACCCATCCTTAGGGCTAATACCCCCTTCACTCACCCGTGAGGCCTAAGCACCCACCCCAGACTGACTATACCCACCCTATACCCATTGAGTAGTATAGTGGTACATCATACCCATTTAATAATAATATGGGCATGATAAGCCTCTATAGCACTCAATGGGCACCCTAATAAAAATACAGTAATACACAAGACACACAGTAATAAAACCTAACTATACTCCCAAAAAACACACTTCACTAAATAAAATCAGTAGCCAGCTAATCCAATCAATAGAAGCAATTACAACATCAACAATGAATTAATTAAACCATTACCCAATCAAACCAATTAATCCCTAAAGCAACTCAAAATGAATAGTAACACTAACCAATGTAAACAATGAATTAATCCTACATTAATTAATGTAACCATTAAAAGACAAATAAATACATTAAAACTATCTCTGAAGTATCCATAAAACACATTAGCTAACATAATATAACTTTAAGTACAAGCGAACACCAATCGCAAACCTTTTAATACATTAACCATAAACAAACAATCACATCCACATCAATAACAAGCGAGAAATGCCCCACAAATATTGGCATAATAATGTATTAATCTGTACCCGAAAGCGGTAGAGATTAATATATTATCAGTCAATGTGCCTCCCCAAAAAATCAAAAAACACACCCAAAAAATAGACCTGTAAAAAGAGACATTTACAAACATTGAATATCTTACTTACCATTAGAAGCGGTGGCCCTCCGACTCCCGGGGTAACAGGAAGCTCACGTACCTTGAAGGCCTCCAACAGCATCCGATGCCATCATCCGATGCCATCATCCGATGCCATCATCCAACAGGATCCGGCTCAGGTACCCCAAACTTCTTTTTTCTTTCTTTACTCACCGTCTTCTATCTTCATCTGTAACCATTTCTTGTTGTTCTTTATCTTCTTTCTTCATCTGTCAATCCATAAAACCCCATGGACAAACAAATATAAAGTCCCCAGCGCTAAAGTCCAAGATACCGTGATCTTTAAGGCAGTCTCTAGTCTTTAAGATGGTAGTTGGGCTCTGGTTTAGATGCTCCAGATGGGATAGATGTCCTTGATGTAGATGGATACACCGTCTGAAATAACAGATAAGCAGACACACCTGATTGCGCAGTGTGTTATAGCAATCAGAGCCCTATCTGAGATGTGAAAGAATCCTACTCACATAATCAACGCCAATATGTTCAGTGGAGAGGATCTGTGCTTGCTCCCCTTCTAATCCGCTCCTCACACGAACCCCACGTGGAGACAGCTTACAGGAGACAGCTTACAGGATACACCCTCTATCTTCAATGGCGTCGGGGAAGCGTCCGTTAACGACACCTCCACCAATGTGAGACAGGAATACGTACAAGATAGTTTAGTATGAACAGACCTTTAATGCTTAAAACACTATAAAACGTAATAAAATACACTCACATGGTGCAATAACAGATGGTATTGCTCAATATGCCGTCCGCAGCTTGCATTTCCTAACACCACACCGGAGAGTATCACTGCACACAGACACGCTGTCGACTTGGCGTGTGACGTCAGTGCTTTAGGAAGCTCTCCCTGCAGCAGGACTACAGTGGCTGGGATGGTTCAATGACTAAGCTCCTCCTCCCTACGCGTTTCGTGACACGTGGTCACTTCGTCAGGGGAAGGTGGAGCTTAGTGTGTGATGCCTTATATGCAAACCCAAATGGAGAGATCCTCCTACTAGGGGTGGGGCTTAGCTGCAATGTTGATCAAGGAGGATCAGCTCTGACACTAACAGCGTGATCGGGGTTAATGCCTTGCCATACTGCATATAAACACCCTCATATTATGCAATGAATGAGAACAATACAACGGATAAATTAAGAACAAATAAAATAAAATAATAAAACAATCATACTTATATATAAACAGCCATGAATTATCATGGTATAGATCACATTTTATAAAATTAATATATTCAATAAATGCAATCCCTGAATGTTTTACATAAAATATCCCACTCTGCTTGGCAAGGATAGATTAAGAGTCCTTCAAAAAGGCTGCAAGGTCAAACTCAATGTTAAGGCCTAGGGGGGTCAAGGTCTTAAGTGTGTAGATCCAATAACTTTCTCTTTTGGAGACTTTATTGAGCCTGTCCCCCCCACGCCAACTGCTTTTGGGATTATCAATCCCTATACATACTAAACCCTCTGGACTCTTTTGGTGGTGTATTCTGAAATGGTTTGAGACACTATGTGTCTCGAGACCCCTCTTAATATTGTAAACATGTTCTGCGAACCTTCGTTTGAGGGGTCTCCCCGTGCGGCTCACATATTGGAGTCCGCACGGGCATTCCAGCAAATAGACACAGAAATTTGTTTTACAATTGATGAAGGTTTTTATGTCAAAGTTTTTTCCTGTCACATTAGATTTAAAAGTCTTTGTTTTTTTACTGTGTTTACAACCAATACAGCTTTGGCATGTATAGTAGCCTTTAAGATCATTTAGCCATGTTACATGGTGATCTCTCAGGCCATCTAATGGACAGCTAGGTGATAAGGAGGATTTCAAATTCTTTGCTCTTTTAAACACTATTTTAGGTTTACTGGGTAGGATGCTCTTAAGAATTGGATCTCTTTGGAGAATACCCCAATGTTTGATCAGCGTCTTAGATATAATGGGAGCTATACCACTATACTGTGTGATGAAAAATGGAAACTTGGCCTGACCATTCTCAGCCGTTTTCTCTTTTCCACACAGCAAGGACGCTCTATCAGTTTTATTAACCTCTTTGATCGCAAGATCCAATTCTTGGTTTTTATACTCCCGTTCGATGAATTTGGTTTTCAACTCCTTAATTTGCTGTTGGTACACAGAGTTTTCCGAACAATTCCTCCTAATTCTAAGTGCTTGCCCCTTGGGGATGTTACGCAACCAATTGGGGTGATGGTGACTGGATGCCAAAAGGTAAGTGTTGGCATCAACCTCTTTATGGAAGGTTTTAGTGTGAATGATGCCATTTACTACATAAAGGGAGAGGTCAAGAAAGTTTATTGAAGTTTTATCCTGATTGAACGTGAATCTAAGATTCCGCGTATTGTCGTTCAAATATAATTTGAATTCCTCCAGTCGGTCCAGTGGCCCCCTCCAGACACACAGCACATCGTCGATGTATCTTTTCCAGAGCACCAGGTTTGCACCAAATGGGTTGGAGGACCTGATATGGTCCTCCTCCCAAATGGACATAAACAAGTTTGCATAACTAGGTGCAAACCTGGTGCCCATTGCAGTGCCGCACGTCTGGAGGAAGAACCTGTGGTCATGGCTGAAGAAATTATGCGTCAGAATAAACCTGATTCCATCTAGAATGAAATTTTTTAACTTCTCATCCACTCCAATATCCTGTTCTAGGACTCTTTTGATAGCATCTAGTCCCATCTGATGGTCAATGATCGTATACAACGAGACCACATCGCAGGTAACCCAGCACATATCTTCCCCCCACGTTAGGTCCTGTACAAGATTTAATACCTGCGATGTATCCCTTAAATACGACGGGACCTGTATTACATATTTTTGAAGTAGATGATCTAGGAATTGGGAAAGGTTGGAGGTGAGGGACCGGATCCCAGAAATTATTGGGCGACCGGGGGGTCTGGTGAGACTCTTGTGGATCTTCGGGATGAAATAAAACACTGGGATTCTGGGCTGTTCAATCATAATGAATTCCATTTCCCTGGTGCTAATAATGTCATCCCGAAGACCCTGATCCAAAAGAGTTGCCATCTCTTCTCTGAAAGAGTCTGTTGGATTGGACTCTAATACCTGATAGGTGGCGTTATCTTCCAGAATTCTAAGGGATTCCTCTCTGTAATAAGAGGAGTTCATCACCACGACTCCTCCCCCTTTGTCGGCTGATTTAATTACTATCTGGGAATTGGACTCAAGAGATTTAACTGCTGCCTTTTCTTCCTTACTTAGGTTTTGTTTGCGGCATTTGAAATCATTACTGGCTTCCTCTAAGTCAGAAATTACCATTTCGGCAAAGGTATCTACAAAGTTTCCCTTCATACCTCTTGGGTAGAAGGTGGAAGGTTTTTTAAAGGGAGTGAGGGGAGGTTTTGTCACTATTGGATTGGTGTTGGGTAGTATCACAGATCTACTTACTGCGTCCTTAAGATAGTATTTCTTGAGGGAAATTTTCCTCAGAAATCTATGGACATCAACATAGATGTTGAACATGTTGGGTCCGCTTACTGGGGCAAAGTTCAACCCTCGAGATAGCACATCTAGCTCTACAGGTTTAAGATCAATGCTACTTATATTAAACACATTGCTCTTTACCAATCCCTTTTCTGGTTTGGCCTTCTTTTTTCCCTTTCTCTTCCTTGTGCCTCCTCTTTTTCCTCGAACTCTTCCAATCTCTGCCTTTTCTTTTCTACCCTTACTTGTTCGTGCCTGTCTGGTTTGACTCTTGTGTCTCTCCACGGTTCCCGCATTGGTGCTCTGCCCTGGCGTTGTTCTAAAAAAGAATTTTTATTTTGAGTATTTGTCTCATAGTTATCTCTATGGGTCCTATCTAAAGGTGATCTTTCACGATAGTGATGGCCCTCATGTTTTCTGTCAACCGGAGATCTGTCCCTATATTCATACCCTACGTGGTGTTGTTCTTCTGGAAAACTTTTATGCAAACTTTGATCTCTTTGATCTTGCTTATTTGGCTTCTTTTTTCCTTTACCAGGGTTAGAGCTAAGTTTATTGACTTTAATTAAAGATTCTCCTTTCCTTTCCACTAATATATCCTCTGTTTTTTCACTCCTGGTGGAATCTATCCTACCTCTAGGTGTACCGGATAATTGATCTATCTCATGACCTCCCGTTTCTGCTTCTACAATTGTAATTATCTTTTCTATTTTCCAATTCCTCTGTCTATTTTCATCATAATCCCTTTTGTCCCTGATGAATTTTTTATGCTTTGTCAATTTCACCTCTTTTTCAACCTTATCAATCCGTGACGATGTCTTTTCTTCTAGGCTTTTATACTCTGGAAGCTCTATGAAGGGTTCCAACTGTTCTTTAATGGAATTTATTTGCCCATCCAGAGCTTCCAGTGTAACTGCCCTACGCTTGATAAGGTGTAACATGAGATTGACTGAGCATGTGTCTAGTATACAATTCCATTCTTTCAGGAATTCCTCATCTTCACAGTCAGATGTTGGTGGTTTCAGGACTCTGAGTCCTCTGGGAATCCTTTTATTCTCAAGATACTGCTTGAGAGTAAATGTTTCCCAGATCTGCCTCATCTCCTGTGTCAGTAATTTTTCTAGCTTGGAAAACTGAGTTTCCAGGCTTTCCTTATCTGTTTCCATAAGGTCATTGGCATCATTAAAGAAGCCGGCTAAGGTCTGTCCCCTCAGTGCTCTATTGGTGAACAGTGCCATATGTTGTGTGGTTTGCTGCTGAGGGTTTAAGGAACACAATAATGAGCAAAACAATGAAATTAACCCCTCCAAAAGCGCTAACCTACACTAAACTAAGTGATAACAATTTGTGCTAAAACAACGATAAGTGCTCGTGCAACATCAAAATGACTTGCACAATGCTGTGAGAAAAAAAGAATAAAAAAGCAGCTAGGTGACAATAATAACAGGTAATTCCAAAACCTGATACAAAACAGTGGACAAACAAATATAAAGTCCCCAGCGCTAAAGTCCAAGATACCGTGAACTTGATTTTGATGTTGCACGAGCACTTATCGTTGTTTTAGCACAATTTGTTATCACTTAGTTTAGTGTAGGTTAGCGCTTTTGGAGGGGTTAATTTCATTGTTTTGCTCATTTTTGTGTTCCTTAAACCCTCAGCAGCAAACCACACAACATATGGCACTGTTCACCAATAGAGCACTGAGGGGACAGACCTTAGCCGGCTTCTTTAATGATGCCAATGACCTTATGGAAACAGATAAGGTAAGCCTGGAAACTCAGTTTTCCAAGCTAGAAAAATTACTGACACAGGAGATGAGGCAGATCTGGGAAACATTTACTCTCAAGCAGTATCTTGAGAATAAAAGGATTCCCAGAGGACTCAGAGTCCTGAAACCACCAACATCTGACTGTGAAGATGAGGAATTCCTGAAAGAATGGAATTGTATACTAGACACATGCTCAGTCAATCTCATGTTACACCTTATCAAGCGTAGGGCAGTTACACTGGAAGCTCTGGATGGGCAAATAAATTCCATTAAAGAACAGTTGGAACCCTTCATAGAGCTTCCAGAGTATAAAAGCCTAGAAGAAAAGACATCGTCACGGATTGATAAGGTTGAAAAAGAGGTGAAATTGACAAAGCATAAAAAATTCATCAGGGACAAAAAGGATTATGATGAAAATAGACAGAGGAATTGGAAAATAGAAAAGATAATTACAATTGTAGAAGCAGAAACGGGAGGTCATGAGATAGATCAATTATCCGGTACACCTAGAGGTAGGATAGATTCCACCAGGAGTGAAAAAACAGAGGATATATTAGTGGAAAGGAAAGGAGAATCTTTAATTAAAGTCAATAAACTTAGCTCTAACCCTGGTAAAGGAAAAAAGAAGCCAAATAAGCAAGATCAAAGAGATCAAAGTTTGCATAAAAGTTTTCCAGAAGAACAACACCACGTAGGGTATGAATATAGGGACAGATCTCCGGTTGACAGAAAACATGAGGGCCATCACTATCGTGAAAGATCACCTTTAGATAGGACCCATAGAGATAACTATGAGACAAATACTCAAAATAAAAATTCTTTTTTAGAACAACGCCAGGGCAGAGCACCAATGCGGGAACCGTGGAGAGACACAAGAGTCAAACCAGACAGGCACGAACAAGTAAGGGTAGAAAAGAAAAGGCAGAGATTGGAAGAGTTCGAGGAAAAAGAGGAGGCACAAGGAAGAGAAAGGGAAAAAAGAAGGCCAAACCAGAAAAGGGATTGGTAAAGAGCAATGTGTTTAATATAAGTAGCATTGATCTTAAACCTGTAGAGCTAGATGTGCTATCTCGAGGGTTGAACTTTGCCCCAGTAAGCGGACCCAACATGTTCAACATCTATGTTGATGTCCATAGATTTCTGAGGAAAATTTCCCTCAAGAAATACTATCTTAAGGACGCAGTAAGTAGATCTGTGATACTACCCAACACCAATCCAATAGTGACAAAACCTCCCCTCACTCCCTTTAAAAAACCTTCCACCTTCTACCCAAGAGGTATGAAGGGAAACTTTGTAGATACCTTTGCCGAAATGGTAATTTCTGACTTAGAGGAAGCCAGTAATGATTTCAAATGCCGCAAACAAAACCTAAGTAAGGAAGAAAAGGCAGCAGTTAAATCTCTTGAGTCCAATTCCCAGATAGTAATTAAATCAGCCGACAAAGGGGGAGGAGTCGTGGTGATGAACTCCTCTTATTACAGAGAGGAATCCCTTAGAATTCTGGAAGATAACGCCACCTATCAGGTATTAGAGTCCAATCCAACAGACTCTTTCAGAGAAGAGATGGCAACTCTTTTGGATCAGGGTCTTCGGGATGACATTATTAGCACCAGGGAAATGGAATTCATTATGATTGAACAGCCCAGAATCCCAGTGTTTTATTTCATCCCGAAGATCCACAAGAGTCTCACCAGACCCCCCGGTCGCCCAATAATTTCTGGGATCCGGTCCCTCACCTCCAACCTTTCCCAATTCCTAGATCATCTACTTCAAAAATATGTAATACAGGTCCCGTCGTATTTAAGGGATACATCGCAGGTATTAAATCTTGTACAGGACCTAACGTGGGGGGAAGATATGTGCTGGGTTACCTGCGATGTGGTCTCGTTGTATACGATCATTGACCATCAGATGGGACTAGATGCTATCAAAAGAGTCCTAGAACAGGATATTGGAGTGGATGAGAAGTTAAAAAATTTCATTCTAGATGGAATCAGGTTTATTCTGACGCATAATTTCTTCAGCCATGACCACAGGTTCTTCCTCCAGACGTGCGGCACTGCAATGGGCACCAGGTTTGCACCTAGTTATGCAAACTTGTTTATGTCCATTTGGGAGGAGGACCATATCAGGTCCTCCAACCCATTTGGTGCAAACCTGGTGCTCTGGAAAAGATACATCGACGATGTGCTGTGTGTCTGGAGGGGGCCACTGGACCGACTGGAGGAATTCAAATTATATTTGAACGACAATACGCGGAATCTTAGATTCACGTTCAATCAGGATAAAACTTCAATAAACTTTCTTGACCTCTCCCTTTATGTAGTAAATGGCATCATTCACACTAAAACCTTCCATAAAGAGGTTGATGCCAACACTTACCTTTTGGCATCCAGTCATCATCACCCCAATTGGTTGCGTAACATCCCCAAGGGGCAAGCACTTAGAATTAGGAGGAATTGTTCGGAAAACTCTGTGTACCAACAGCAAATTAAGGAGTTGAAAACCAAATTCATCGAACGGGAGTATAAAAACCAAGAATTGGATCTTGCGATCAAAGAGGTTAATAAAACTGATAGAGCGTCCTTGCTGTGTGGAAAAGAGAAAACGGCTGAGAATGGTCAGGCCAAGTTTCCATTTTTCATCACACAGTATAGTGGTATAGCTCCCATTATATCTAAGACGCTGATCAAACATTGGGGTATTCTCCAAAGAGATCCAATTCTTAAGAGCATCCTACCCAGTAAACCTAAAATAGTGTTTAAAAGAGCAAAGAATTTGAAATCCTCCTTATCACCTAGCTGTCCATTAGATGGCCTGAGAGATCACCATGTAACATGGCTAAATGATCTTAAAGGCTACTATACATGCCAAAGCTGTATTGGTTGTAAACACAGTAAAAAAACAAAGACTTTTAAATCTAATGTGACAGGAAAAAACTTTGACATAAAAACCTTCATCAATTGTAAAACAAATTTCTGTGTCTATTTGCTGGAATGCCCGTGCGGACTCCAATATGTGGGCCGCACGGGGAGACCCCTCAAACGAAGGTTCGCAGAACATGTTTACAATATTAAGAGGGGTCTCGAGACACATAGTGTCTCAAACCATTTCAGAATACACCACCAACAGAGTCCAGAGGGTTTAGTATGTATAGGGATTGATAATCCCAAAAGCAGTTGGCGTGGGTGGGACAGGCTCAATAAAGTCTCCAAAAGAGAAAGTTATTGGATCTACACACTTAAGACCTTGACCCCCCTAGGCCTTAACATTGAGTTTGACCTTGCAGCCTTTTTGAAGGACTCTTAATCTATCCTTGCCAAGCAGAGTGGGATATTTTATGTAAAACATTCAGGGATTGCATTTATTGAATATATTAATTTTATAAAATGTGATCTATACCATGATAATTCATGGCTGTTTATATATAAGTATGATTGTTTTATTATTTTATTTTATTTGTTCTTAATTTATCCGTTGTATTGTTCTCATTCATTGCATAATATGAGGGTGTTTATATGCAGTATGGCAAGGCATTAACCCCGATCACGCTGTTAGTGTCAGAGCTGATCCTCCTTGATCAACATTGCAGCTAAGCCCCACCCCTAGTAGGAGGATCTCTCCATTTGGGTTTGCATATAAGGCATCACACACTAAGCTCCACCATCCCCTGACGAAGTGACCACGTGTCACGAAACGCGTAGGGAGGAGGAGCTTAGTCATTGAACCATCCCAGCCACTGTAGTCCTGCTGCAGGGAGAGCTTCCTAAAGCACTGACGTCACACGCCAAGTCGACAGCGTGTCTGTGTGCAGTGATACTCTCCGGTGTGGTGTTAGGAAATGCAAGCTGCGGACGGCATATTGAGCAATACCATCTGTTATTGCACCATGTGAGTGTATTTTATTACGTTTTATAGTGTTTTAAGCATTAAAGGTCTGTTCATACTAAACTATCTTGTACGTATTCCTGTCTCACATTGGTGGAGGTGTCGTTAACGGACGCTTCCCCGACGCCATTGAAGATAGAGGGTGTATCCTGTAAGCTGTCTCCTGTAAGCTGTCTCCACGTGGGGTTCGTGTGAGGAGCGGATTAGAAGGGGAGCAAGCACAGATCCTCTCCACTGAACATATTGGCGTTGATTATGTGAGTAGGATTCTTTCACATCTCAGATAGGGCTCTGATTGCTATAACACACTGCGCAATCAGGTGTGTCTGCTTATCTGTTATTTCAGACGGTGTATCCATCTACATCAAGGACATCTATCCCATCTGGAGCATCTAAACCAGAGCCCAACTACCATCTTAAAGACTAGAGACTGCCTTAAAGATCACGGTATCTTGGACTTTAGCGCTGGGGACTTTATATTTGTTTGTCCACTGTTTTGTATCAGGTTTTGGAATTACCTGTTATTATTGTCACCTAGCTGCTTTTTTATTCTTTTTTTCTCACAGCATTGTGCAAGTCATTTTGTTATCATTTTGATGTTGCACGAGCACTTATCGTTGTTTTAGCACAAATTGTTATCACTTAGTTTAGTGTAGGTTAGCGCTTTTGGAGGGGTTAATTTCATTGTTTTGCCCATAAAACCCCATGTTAAATCCCAGCCGATGCTGTCTCGTCGGCTTCTTGGGCTCAAATGAGGCGTCACGGCCTTAAACATGGCTTGTGACGTCACATTTACCCTCACAATGGTTAACAGCCACCTGATTGGCTGTTAAAACCATGTGCAGACTTAAAAAAATTTTTTTTTGCTGTGACGTCACTTAAAGGGAATGATGCCAGCCTATCAGAATGGCTGTGCTTCATTTACCTTTAACATGACGTCAGTAAATCCAAGATGGCCGCTGGGTCACAAGGTATTTCAGCCAATCAGCGTGTGGAATTGGTTCCCACGATCTGATTGGCTTAAAAGTGTGGCACAATAAATTCATTATCTTGAAATCCGTGTAGCGCTGGATCTCTCTTTTTTCCTCAGTGTACTTTGGAAATTCCTGGCAGGTACTTCCTTGAACCAGCAGCACCGGTAAACTGTATGTATTTGTTTATATATTGTGGTGTGCAGCCTTAACCCCCCTTTACATTGATATTCTGGCAACGGAGGACAGAGGGACCTGCTGTTGTGGTAAGTATAACTGTATTTATTTATTTTATTTATGTATGCGACTGCAGTGTTTAATAATGGGCAAATAATATATTATCCATATCTGGATAATAGTTAATTTGCCCATTACTGTACTGTATGGATTTGGGCAGGGGGAGGGTGGGTGGGGAGCGTGTATTGATGTGTTTTTACATATTAATTTAAATATCCATTTCTTTAATAGTGTAGAGGTGCAGGGGGTCTCCGGAGCTGAACCACGTTGGTTTTGTGTCCGGGGACCCCCTGCTTTCCGAGATACAGGCCCCATTATGGGGTGCCGGTATCCCTCTGCATTGAAATGTCCCGCGTCACGTGACCGGGACATTTCCTTGCATAGGAGATACCGGCACCCCATAAAGGGGCCTGTATCTCGGGAAGCAGGGGGTCCCCGGACATAAAACCAACGTGGTTCAGCTCCGGAGACCCCCTGCACCTCTACTATTAAAGAAATGGATATTTAAATTAATAAATTTCGGGTGACATTTCCGCTGGGAGAGGCGGCTCTCTCAGAGCATCTCTCTCTGCAGCAGAAATGAATCGCTGGTTTTTGCCTTTTCAGAGGCTCGAGGCTCTCGCTGGCAGCAACTCGCCAGGTTTGGCCATTCTGCTATCACAGGTATTCGAGCCTTTCAGAAAACCGTGATAGCAACGCCCAAAAAACATTCATTTTAAAATCCCTGGCGAATTTTTTTATAAATGTTCTCTGAATAAGGCCCAATGTGTATCATTCAAAAAGGTAAAAAAAAATCAGATCTATTAGATAATATATGAAAAATTTTTCCGTGAAATATAAAAGAGGAATAAACAAATAAATACATGTTTAAGCCCAAACAAGTTTGTACATAACACATACACTGCTCCTAAATTTTAACCCATTAGGCACCGCATAAATGTCACAGATTCCTTGCTATTTGATATATAATTGTTTTGTTTGCATTTTCTCCACTGCAAGGAGAAAAGTGTAAAGGACAAAGTATAAAATTGGTAATGTACAAACCTGCTCAGAGTATCTACATTGACGTGGTTGCCGGATTTATATGTTTTGGTCAAAAGATTGAACTAAATTACCCATACTTAAGAGAAGAAAAACATAGAAATTAATTAATTTGTCATATTGGATGTGCTTTGGGTGCTTCTTTAATTTCTGCTGCTACTTTCAGAACATCAAAATTCTTGGTTGACTAAAACAAACAAACATACAGTAGAACTGGATACATGAAGCTTCTTAAATACAGAATCAATACCGCATGTTACGGCAATTTTATGATGGAAAACATCCCGATTGCAGTACTGAATTTACTGGGTGTGATATTTTACCCATAGACATGATGTAGGTATTAATGAGGTAATTAAAAAGGCATTTATTACAGCATCGCAATCGCATTACAAATATTTTTATAAATTGCTTCTGTAATATCTACAGATGCAGCGGCCGTTATTCGAACAATTCATGCGGTGTATACCTCAGAATACGCGATTTCTTCCAACCGTAACGCCTTAAGATGCGTGTTGACGCGGATTTCTATTGGGTTCAGAAAATTGCATTCTAGCGCGGTCTGCAATACTGTCGAGAAACTCAAGTGGGCAATCGCGAGTTGTCTTAAAATCTTATAGCAATTAAACGGGTCATTTATTGCCGTACAGTTCTGCAGGTGTGTGTGTGTGTGTGTGTGTGTTTGTGTCTGTGTGTAATTGTAATTTGAAGATTAACATTACGAGTTCATACAGTATGGTGTACATGGGAAAGAAGTCCTTTCTGAGGCTCCTTAGCCATACACAGATTAAAAATATGAGTACACATAACAAAAATATTTTGTACGAATTAAGAGTTGTATTTATACAGGATAATAAAGGGAACAGGAGTTATACAAAAATACAACGTTGCTTCTTCTTCCGAACGTTAAATATTTTTCCACTCATGCGTGTACAGTATGTCTCTGCTAAGAAACCCCAAAAATAAAAAATGTATATCTTTTATTCTATATGTGTTTTATTTATTATTCAATACTTTCAAAAAAATTTACTGTAGGCTTGCTCTTCTTTTCATACTGCATACATATGCGTGTCATCACATTTAGGCTCATGCGTGTATGTCTGAGTGGAACTATGTTGAAACGCATATGCATGTCGTCAACTTTAGGGGCATGCATGTATGTCTTTGAACTACTGGTACAGGTATAATCCTGCACACCCAGATCATTGTGATACTGTAAATCCTTTTTTTTCTCTCGACATGAGCTTAACAACTTTTGCCATTCTTACAATCAATCACTAGCTTTTTAATTCTACAGTAATGTATACTGTACTTTATGAGGTGGTTGCATACTGTAATTTTTATTTGGGGGTGGGGGGGCTTCAAAACATTCTGATGACCTGTTCAAAAGATTTCTTTGAACTAATAATCCTGCATACACACGCCTGGGCTGGCAAAGCTGCTGTAAACTGGAGTAGAAGCACATCCCCTCCCCCCCCCCCCCCGCACACACACACACACACACACACACACACACACACACACACACACACACACACACACACACACACACACACACACACACACACACACACACACACACACACACACACACACAGCCTGGAGTATTTCAATTGCTTATCGACACCTCCCCTAAAGCCATTCATTAAATTGGACACTTTTTGTAGTCTTCTTGAGGCCGGTTTCAACACGCACGTGCACGTGTGAAAAGCCCTTCTTGGGGATTTGGCGAGAATAACTCGTCATTTAATGTGAATTTCAAGTCTGAAAAAAAAATAGACATCCTTTTTTTTTTATTTTTTTCCCTCGACATAGGCTTAACAATTTTTGCCATTCTTACAATCAATCACTAGCTTTCTAATTCTACAGTAATGTATACTGTACTTTGTGGTGGGTGGCTGTGATGGTGAATGGGTACCCAGGCCATAAATAAAGGTATTATGCCCGGTTGGGTGCCCCTGAGCCATAATGGGGAATTGTTAGTGTCAGCTCTTCAACCCAATTGTGGTATATGACTGCTTGAATAATAATGATGTATGTGGTTTTACTGTTCCAGGTGTGCCAACCAGCGGGATGCACCAGGCATCATCAGGGATTATTTTACAGGAAAATATTGTCAGGGTGTGTTTGGGTAAAAGGGGGCCCATGTTGCGGGTTACCCGAAACATGCACTCAGGAATCCCCCAAGATACCTGAGGACATGAGCAACACAGACCGGATAAAATCCCCCCTAGATTTCAGTTTGCAGCTCAATGCCAAATCCCCCTGCTTCAGCAAAAACCAGAACAGTATGACCAGACAGGAAACTGGATTACATTCATGGTCCCGGGATATGCCTGAATCCCAGGACCAAGTGAGGGGTTCTGTAACTCTCTCACCAGGGATAAGGTGGAGAGAGTTGTAGGGGTTAAATTTTAAGTTAAAGTGTAGATTGTCAGCTCTGCAGCCAACTACTGACTACAGTCCTGTGAATGTGTATAAACTGTCTAAATGCGCCCGACTAGGAATAAGAGGGCCATATCACCGTATTAAGGGTTAATGAATACCCACAACCTTCACGGGGCATAAGGGGTTAATGTATATCCCCAAACTCTACACAGGGTCCCTAGGATAAAGGGACACTGCCCAAGTAATGCCCAGGTACGCTGTATCCAGGATAGGGGTTCAGGGGGTTACTCTAGCTCAGGTTTAATCTGAGAGTTTATTGGTGTGTAAGGAAAATGTTTAAGTCAGGTTAGAATAAAACTGTGTACTGTAAGTTAAGTTTTTGAAGTAATGTCAGAGGAAGTCATTTAGTATGGATAAACAATCCATTTGCATACTGTAGTGCCGAGTATTCTAAAACAAATCTGGGGCAATCACCAACAAGACCCAGGTACATGCTGGGAACAGTAAGGTGGAAAAGTACCCGGGCGCTATCTCTATGTAGTGTAGGTGTGAATTAGTGAATAAATAAAAGGTGTAATACAGCCTTGTTAGAATGCATGTCTTCTTGTGGTGCCCTCCTGTGACTCGGACCCCAACAGGATCTATCCAGGACCCTTAGTAGCAATGGAACACAGAAAAAAATGGGGGAGCACAGTATGAGGGATAGTGTGATAAAGATGGCAGATGTTAATTCCTCTTAGCTGGTGACCGGTGGGGTGAAATCACCCCGGTTTATTCCCCAGCTAGAGGATTGTGCTTAGGATGAACTCAGTGAAAGGGAAAATACATATACTGTACGTATATAAATATATATATATATATATATATATATATATATATATATATATATATCACTTACGCAGCCTTGTGTAAGTGCTGTTACATCTAGGTATCTTTTCTTCCGGCTCTTCCTTGTGGTGTGGTTTTCTTCTCTGTTGGTAGTCGTCTCACACTGGTTTGGGAATGTTTCCCTACTTCTCACTTCAAACTTAGCTTCTTCCTTCTAGAGGTCTCCAACTCACAGAAAAAAGCAGTTAGATCGATATAAATGGTGTGCAAACATAAGCTGAGATATGGGGAGGTAATGGGAGATTTGTAAATTAATATCTATCACTCACACGGGCTAATGTGAGTGTCCTCCCATAGAGGTATCTTTTTATCACCTCTTCCAAGTCTCTGATGATAGATTATTTGGAGCTCCCAAAAGGGAGTCCAAAAATGCTTAGCAATTGCCTCAAAAAGACAAATAAGGATCAATAAACAATGGGTAACCACCTTATGTAAGGTGAGGGAGGGAGGGGGGATAGGGTATAAATATATAGATTCAAATACTCACACGGGCCAGTGTGAGTGCACACTGGTAGAGGTATCTTTAGCTTCTTTGATGTTAGTTATGGTGTACTCGTATCTTCTTTGGGTTCAAATATTGTGCAGGGGAGGCGCTATTCCTCCGTGCAGAGATTCATGAAAAACGGCAGAGGTTTGCACTAAGTTCAGAACAAAAAAAGACTTTATTAAAAATGTAAAAACAAACTGGTGCTAAACAGTAAAGCACTCAAAAGAATAAGACTAAAAACATAGGGAGTCACTCGGTGGTGAGTGGTCGGTGGTCACTGTCTCCGCGTCCAGATTCAGGGCTACAACTTCACTTCTGGCTCCTCTATGGTGGCTGCGAACGTTCAATATTGTGAGCCCTTTGCTGGGCTTCCTCAGGCTCTGTAGATAGGGATGGGCCAGATGCTGGTTGGTTATATACTGTGACTGGCCAATCACTCTTCATCGTTAATTGACTCTATGCAAGCAAGTTATGTTGAGTATATTTCTATGATTTCATGTACATAATGAATATTTGCAGAATGGTTTATCAGCTTAATAAAAGATTACACAAATACAAGTAGACATGAATATGATAGTATGCAGATACAAGTAGACATAAAAATGATAAAAAGTTCTATTGTGTAGACATACATACCATTATTTTATAGCCACATAAAGCATTCATAACTGTAAGTACAAAATTATTAATTAATGCCATACTTAGCATTTAGCACATGTAATACATACTGGAGAAAAACAAGACAACATAAAAAGTCTCAGTTTAATGAACACTACATTTATCTTTTTTACTGTATAAGACACGTGAAGTCGTTTATATCCATCCAGTCTGTGAATATTGTATATATCTCATAAGTGTTATATGTATACAATTCATGTAGGTACATATTAATACTTATGCACATTGGCCATGATTTAGTTAATAGTTATGTACAGAAATGAACCGAGGGACTAGGTAGGCAAAAAATGGCAGTCAATGGATTAAATGTTGCAATATTGTTTATCACAATGTTATTTATAAAAAGATTTTTATAAATTGTTCTTGTAATTTTGGGAATGGCCAAAAGCTCTGTTACCCACATTTGGATAATCAGTCTATTGGTATATAGGGTGGGAGTTAACCACTTCATTATAACCACTTCATTACTTTAGTGCCTATTAAATTATTACATGGCAGTGCTTTAGAAGACACTAATGTGGTCAAGGGGGTTAGGTAATGTAGTTTAGTGTTGATATTAAACCCTTTGCGGCCCTTTGTGCTCAGCTAGTCCTGAAAACCAATGTCTAGTCCACCACTTGGGCAACTAAGGCATTAATATTGACTATAATGCATTTTAAATACTACTTTAGCACCTATTTCAGGTTGGTTTAGCTTATCTTTGCTAGGAATATAATTGCATATTAAAACAAACAAAGGCGTGCCAAGAACCCCAATCAAAGTGATTATTAGTAGGCTGTGAGTATGATGATGAACCAATACTATCCTCTTCCTCCTCCTCCTCCTCCTCCTCCTCCTCCTCCTCCTCCAATGGGGTAGCCAAATCTCCTCTAGCTACAAGCTAGCACATATGAAAGGAAAAAAAAGGCAAACATAGTGTAAAACTGTATTAAAGCAAATACACGCAGGCAGTCACATACAGCACTTTAAGAATGTCCGTGTAAAGTGAACCTTGGGTAGGGTCAAAGGTTTGATAGGATAGCGTTAACACAGTGTTTATGATGGGAGCAGTTGTCCATTTAACACTACCAAACATGACTGTATTTTTGCCCATGCAATATTGGTGTTGAAAATAGTACACTTCTATTGGCAATAATACCCCATTACTATGTTAACACGGTGTGATGTATCAGCCCAGAGAGTGTGACAGTACTCATCTCAAATCAGGAGGCAGACCCGCAGGGCTGAAGTAGGGATGAAAATTAACTGACCACAACCCAGGGATAGAGTCCTATAAGAGTATTTGTTGGACAGAGTCCTATAAGAGTATTTGTAGGACAGAGTCCTTTAAGAGTATCCGTAGTCGGTATGAAAGCAGGGTTCAGGGCTGGTGGCAGAGTTGCAAAGTCCAGGGGACAGGCAGAGGTCAGGGCTGGCGGCAGAGGTGCAAAGTTGAGGAGGCAAGTGGAGGTCAGAGCAGGTGGAAGGAAGCGAGGTCGGGGTCACAGTCTGGGATAAGCAACAGGAATTCAAAACAGGCAAGAGGGTAAGGCGTAACTGCAAAGACCGACAGGAGCTGCAACCACACAGACCTTTGCTCGGTGACTCCCTATGGTAACTTTAGCCTTATAAAGCAGACTGCCAGTATCCAAAATGGCCACAGAGAGCAGAAAGGGCAGGAGAGACAGAAAACCTGGACCGTAGTGAAAACCCGGCACGAATCAAACAGAATCCTTACAGAGAGAGAGTGAATTTTGGTAAACTACGCTTGATGTGGAGTGATGCCTGTAAACAAACATAAAAATACTTGAGAAATCTGCAACTTTGGATATTTAATATTAATTAGATAGTGAGGCACTGAATAACAGTCAATGGGTACCTAATTAAAATAGGACTGCTCTCTCCATCTATCTCCCTATCCAGCAAAACCCCTATTCCAGGGCCTGGTTGGGAGTTAGCATCATTAAACAAACTTAAAATGCGTGGTGAATCACTTGCGAATTGTAACCGAGCTGCAATTCATTGTCAAAACAGCAAATTAATAGTGGAAATGTGTGATTTGTGACAAACTTATAGCTGGATATTCTAGTACATGCAAATTTGTGCTCGTAAAACCGCATGATTTGACATGGTCATACTGTAAGTCGGGGATAAAAGCTAGTCATAAATTCATATTCTGTATTACAAATTACATCATTTTAACCATGTCTATAAAAAGTGACAACCCACAAGGTAATCTACAGTACCAAGATTGTACTTACTTTGAAGCAGAATGATCGTAAGGCGGTTCTATCTTCCTCCAGAACCTGAAATAAGACTTTTGTTTGGTTGTGGATAAATTAGGGAGACATGCCTGTACTGAAAAAGGAGCACACTTGAGATATATGCTAAAGCTATGCAAAGTATATTTAAATGCCTCATATTCCACACCTCCTAAAATATTTTCATAAGACCAACACTGACAAGTCTATGGGCCCTTGTAATGAAGGGGATACTGGTTTCAGGGCCAGAACCCACAACCTCTGCCATTCATGGCAGCAGCATTAGCATTAAACGAATCCAGATGCTTGGCAACTCCACTGTCGCATATGTCAGGTGTGCTCCTTTTTGTGCATACGAATCATTGAACTGGCAACCATGAAGTGGAAATGGTATGCTTCAGAAGGAAGCCAAGGGGAGGGGGCTACAGGTGTGCGTAGTAGAGCTCAAAATTATGCTGTGACAACAGCTTTTTCCAGCATCTGGTTTAGTTCAATGTTAGAGATGCTGCCCTGACTAGCAGTGGTTGTGAGCTCTGGGCCTGATCTAGTACCCCCTTCATCACAATGATCCTTAGATTTGTCAGTGTTCTTAATTGTTATGTATTGTTGTGCTTGACTGTTTTAATAGGTTGACCATTGACTGCTACAGCTCAACCCCATTATAACATGAATCCGCTTATAACGCGATGCAAGCGTAGCTCCCAATTTTTGTATTTATGAATACTTTACAACATGATTATTGGTGTCTTAAATACTTTATTGTACAATGCATACAATTGTACATTATTTCTAACGCTTATATCGCAATGTGATTCTTTGGACAGCAAGCACAGCATTATAACGGGGTTGAGCTCTATAGTGGCTTATCATCCTCATATTATATGGTATGATGTACCATTGTGCCAATAAATGGGTAGAGGATGGGTATAGTGGCTTTTGGGTGGGTGGTTAGGCCTCCTAGATGGTTAGCGGGGGAGTGTAGGTTGACCCCTTAATTAGTATAGCAGTTATTAAACGCTAACTTGATTAAGGGGTTAGGGGCCATTAGATTTTTATTTTTTAATGTACTCTTGCTGGCAATGGAGGACATGGACCTGGAGTATACTGATGAGGATGCCCTTCATGATGGCAGGGGTAAGTAGAAAGTTTTATTTACTTTATTTATGCTGGCTGGCAAATGTTTGATTTTGAATGGTCAAATTAGCTATTATCCATCTGGATATTAGTAATTTTGCCCATTACTGTATTGTATTTGTTGGGGGGAAAGGGGAGGGAGGTTGTTGTGGTAGAGGAGGTGGATAGTAGGGTTATTTTTATTTTCATTTATTATAAGTAGAGGGATTAGGTGAAGGGGTAGTAGCCCCAAATATGGATGTTTAGGCCTACCGGGTGGTAGCGGGAGGGGTTAACCCCTTTATTACCTTAGTGGCATTAACTGCTAAGGTAATGAAGGGGTTAACTCCACCTACAACCCCCCCACAAGGTCTAAACACACACCGAGGGCCAAGTACCACATTCACTCACCCTCGCTACCCACAATAAACCGGGCACTGGTTGTTAACCCCTTCATTCCCTTAGGCCGCAGTCCCAGTATGCACTGTAGCAAGCGCGCCCGGCAAAGTGGCGGCATGTGCACAGCTATTCACTACGATCTGTGATCTATGACAAATGCAGGAGATTGTGACAGGGGGCATGGTGGAGGTTTTTCAGAGGCGTGGCCATGACCTCACACAGATGGTTCGCCCACATTGGCTGACCCGCCATGGGGGGTGTGGCCATCCCTCCGTCGCAAGTTATAAACACAATATTGCTGTCTTTTAAAAAACTGGTAGTAGAGCGTGGCTGCAAAATGTGCGCAAAGGCACATACTGGGAGCAGCCTCATTGAGGGGCGGTACTTGTTCGTGCAGCGCACGCCAATGCATTTGCTGTAGAATGTACTGGGGACGCAGCCTTAGCGGTTAACCACTAAGGTAATGAAGTTGCCTGTAAATGCATTTTTCATGCATCTGATTCATGCCGACGGCCTCCGATGTTGATATTAATGTGTATCAGCTCCGGAGACTCCTGGCATCAATCCGATG
>NC_134493.1:16563824-16693824 GCF_040206685.1 Ascaphus truei
CCCTAATCAATTACTTTGTTTAATAAACTCTTAAATCTACATGTACACAATTGCTATGATTGAAAACTCACGAGGAAGCATTTTTTGCGAAACCACAGAATTTAGTCACCGGTTGGGAAGAGGAAAGACAGAGTGCAAGCCGAGTCATGGCGAGACTGGAGGTCGGCACGGGTGGTCCAGCTGTACCATACAGCAGTGAGATCGGCCTCCAGGCAAGATAGCATATGTCTTATATAGATATCCTATAGTACTGCGTGCAATGTTTTAAATAATTGAGAAAGTGTTGAGTACACACTCTACTGTGTACATTGATTTCTATTAAAAAATAAAATCTGCCACATTGATTTATTTTTCTTCTCTCTTAAAGACACGCTGTTTGAAACAGAGTAGATCTGCCAAAACTGCAGCTGTTTCTACTGAAGGCTGCGTGGGTTCTGCAGTGGATCAAAAGATGCCTGATATGGTTTTGTATTTCTTTTACTATTTGTCTAACCTATCAGCACAATTGTGTTTTTTTTCTGTGTGGAAGTGTCGAGAAATTCAGCGCTCCCCACTTTACACAAATGTAAAGGTTAGTGGCTGATTAATGGTTCAGCTACAAATATAAATGTTTGAGCTATAGTACTGCAGCAGCAACAGCCTAACCAAACCAAGGTTAAAACCTGCAGTGCCTACAACACAATGGCTTCAACTTGAGGCTGCACCACTACTAATTCTCTTCCTCAGCTCCTCCTCCCCCTATTATAATTCTGTTTTTCTGCTCCGGATTCAAATACAGTTTTCAGTTCCGGGTCACTATTCCGACAGGTGGATTTTGTGATAGAAAAAAAATCATGGATATGACATTTTTTTTTAGACTTAAAGGAACTGGCAAATCCATGTCTGATTCAAATTCGTAGAAAAAATTCCCCCCCTCTCTATCAACAACCCTCAACAGATTTTAGGTCAGACATCACAGATGTAGCCAACATTATAAATTCATTAAATGAGGGACATATATGCTATTCATTGGAACATTGGTTTCAATAGAATTGGTAATTTGTTGTTATAACAAGAATTTTAAAATAAATATTATTTTAGTTAATAATCTTTTATCACTGAATTTTTCGTTGGTACTGTGATTATAAAATGCATAGTACTGTATGTCTATTTGAAGCTTCTCAGAGACTGAAAATAAATTATTAAAGCTTGCGTGGCTTTAAAAGATATATAGTATCATATAAAATGTCCTTATGCATTTTAACAGAGTAAACATATGTCAGAAGTAGAAGAAAGAGATTATGGTGCTCCCCTAAAAATAATACCTCATACAATCAAAAGATAACAATAAAACAACAAAAGGGATAACAATAGTCATAGGGATAACATATATGTCAGAAGTATACAATTTAAAAAAAAACATATCTAGGTTCCAATATAGTGAGAGCATATGAGTTAAACATGTATCTCAGGAGCTTTGCTACTGTATCTCATACAATATGGCAATTTCAATTCCAAAGTTATTTCTAAGTGTATTTGTAGATTGTTATAGAAGTTTAGAAATAACATTTCAACCAACATGGGCTATTTTCAATGGGAAAAAAAATAATACTATACTTCTGACCTCTTTACTGCCAAAAAATCATGGGCCAAATGGGAAATAACATGCAGACCGGTATCCATATTGGCTATTGCATTTGTAATGAAAGCATATTCCCATGCTATGGTCTTTCAATTTATAATGGTGATTTTAAAAAGCACAGAATAAAATATGTTCCCTCAAGGGCACCTGTCTTGAGTGTCTGTAATAAAAATATGTATTTGTCTCATGTGTTTTATTTTTTTATTAAATAGCGACAAGGGAACTAATACTGCAGTAGACTATCAGTAGGCAATGTATCTGGAAATAGGAAAAATAGAACAATTCTACGTACAAATTTTATTGAGCATACTTTTAAAGTAAAATTACAGTGTTTCTCAGGAAAGAATGAATTCAATTGAAGAAGCTGTGTTAGTCCAGTTGCAATACTGCAAAATAAATGAGTACTTCAGTATAAGGTGATACTATTATTCAGAAAGGAGAAAGATTTATCAAAATTCCATTCTTAAAAAACAAAGTTGCAATGTACTCTACTTCACCAGAACAGTTTAAAATAAGAGTTACTACCTGAGGCTGTTCCTTTGGAACAGACAGACCAACGCCAGGACTGGCCAGAGTGGAGAGTAAATCAGTTGCTCATTTTGCAACAGCAATGAGATGCGAGATTGCAACATTATGGAAACAAAAAGAAATTCCAACAATTCCTAAGCTATGGAACAGAATTTGGTTTGTTTGTCAGATGGGAAAATTAACAAGTTTGGTTAATGACACTGGCGTTAAATTCCAAAAAGTGCG
The DNA here is from genome assembly GCF_040206685.1 of Ascaphus truei. Lineage (NCBI taxonomy): Eukaryota > Metazoa > Chordata > Amphibia > Anura > Ascaphidae > Ascaphus > Ascaphus truei. The sequence continues at coordinate 16,566,199 of NC_134493.1, forward strand.
GCTACCATGATTAGCCCAGACAGATATGCTGGGGGTGCATACTGTCACAATTTCACTATGATAGTAATACTGTACTGTAGATGCGTTCTTGTTTGACAACGCTACAAAATTCGGTCTCAGAGTTGGGTTGATAGGACCTACAAATGGGTGTGAATTGGACCACACAGGGAGAGAGACCTCATGACCTAAACAAAATAAAGGTAAATGCAATATGAAGGAAGGTACCCCCCCCCCTCTTACCCTCTTCAAGGTTATATGTTTTTGGTTTGTTTATGATTTAATTTGAAGGTGTACTGAAACAATGGATGTATTCTGTATTTATGCTTTGCCCTGAAAACTAATAAAAATATAAGTTACTAAAAAATAAAAAATACAAGTTACTTGGCTTGGCCAAACCCTTACTATCAACAAGGTATAACTCAGAGGTGATAGAAATGACAAAACAATTAAAGGGTTAGCGATTTTGGAAACCCTTTATTAATAATTTTTCCTGGAAGTTGAAGTAGGCATCATTATTAGCTTTTATAGGCTGTTAATAATAATATTATTTTTTTGTTGTATAGAGCTGACAGTGTATGCAGCGCAGTACATACAATTTATTTGCATGCACAAAACCCTGCACCATAGAGCTTACAATTCAATTTTGTTGGAGAGATCATAAAAGAGGAGCACATCAGATGTTAAAAGGGTATAAACAAATTTAATAAAGGTAAATATGCATAACTTACATGTAAAATAAGATCAAGCACGCACAGCTTACATATAAGACAAGATCAAGGGCCTCATGCAGTAAGCGTTGATAAGGTATTTTTAAGCATTTTATAGGCAAAATTGGGTTTGATATTCAGTAAGCGCCGATAAGTGCTTGATTTCGGCAGGTTTCGGAGCCGATAATTTTGTTATGGCCATTCGGCTGCCGATAAGCCTGTTTTCGCCACTGATCGCCACTTTTTTAAATCGGCTGGATTCAATAAAAAAATCAGCTTATCGGGGCTGATCGGCACTACGAAATTGAGATGTTATGGCCAATTTCTCCCGCCAACTAAAGTTGGCAGTTTGGAGGGGAGAACGATCGCTAAGGCTGCCGGAACGGCTCTTAGAAAAAAAAAATCTTCTGTACATCAATGGAGTCAATGGAGCGGGGACGTATAACAGTATAGTACTGTTTACGTTTCATTGCTCACAATACAAACGTCATTTGCATTACAGTGTGGGGGCATTCCCTGCATTGTGTCACAGCTGACGTGTATTATTTGCATAACATTCTACTTTTACATGTTTTCAGCATTTGCGGGTCACATTACTCATCATGTGATGATGTGGCAAGGGAAAATACTATACTCAACTCTTAAAGAAGAACCTCACATCATATCACACATTTTACTGAACTGAGCGACAATTATTTACATGATGTTACACATGTCACACATGTCACACATACACCGTATATTCATGTTCCTTTACATTACACAATGCTTGTAATGTGTCACGCATCTTTAAACGTTCATGTACATCTGTATTCTCATGTTTACATCTAGTTTTGGGTCCTCCCTATTTTCATGACGTCACTTATTGGACGCTCAATCACATTGCATGTTTACATTGTAACCGTAGCATTACAAGCACTTCAACCTAACTTATACACACATGTACAGTAATTCATCATTGGGACACCTTGTAAACTCATTCTATAGCAACTATCCTTATTACAGAAATGCATGCATATGCACACGACTATTCATTGTTGTCAACATGTGACAATAACATGGCTAATTACACATGTTACACCAAACTTTTCCCACGTCAATCTCAGCCTTTTTGTCTAATTACATGACTGACTGTTGCGTTCACAAGTGTTACATGCATTGCACATTACACTATTTATTTTCAAGCAATCTTTGTACAAAGCTTCACGTCACATCATTGGCAAATATCATCATTCCCTGCAGAATACACACAACAAATACTTCTAAGAACAACTGCACACAGCTTGCCACAGAAGTACTTTATTATGTTAATGTAACACCTTGCATTTTACTATGTTACCTGACATCATCACATACCTATTTAAAGGACGCCCATTACCTGCTCATTCACAGCTACTCATTTCAAAATGTTGCGATTGTTTAGGAGACGGAGGAACATTCTTTTCTATGACATGCTTGATGATCAAGAGAATGATATAGGGCAAGGGAGGGACAGACCGAGGGACAGTGACAGGGACAGTCACGCGGATACGACAGGGACAGGGAGAGGGACAGGCCGAGGGACAGGTAGAGGGACAGGAGATCAGAGGAGAAGACAGAGGAGACAAGTTGTGCCTCGTCCGCGTGTGTACAGGGAGAGAACCCTGTTAGATGGGATGAGTGAGGAGGAGATTGTAAGTCGCTATCGTTTGAGTTCAGCAGCAATCTTATCTCTTTATGAGGAGATAAGGGGAGATTTAGATTTTTTTCACAGCCAGAGGTCGTGCAGTCCCTGGGCTTGTTAAAATGCTGTGCTCATTACATTATCTTGCTTCCGCGTCATACCAGACAACTGTGGGCATAGTGGGCGGGGTCTCGCAATCTACATTCTCGCGGGCCTTTACCCAGTTTCTCTATGCACTCAATAGACGCGCTAGGAATTATATTCATTTTCCTACAGAGGCGACAGAGTGGCTGGAAGTCAGGACTGGCTTTTATAATATAGCAGGGATACCATGTGTGCTGGGTGCAATCGATTGCACACATGTTGCTTTGATTGCACCTAGTCAGAGTGAGCATGTGTACCGCAATCGTAAGCACTACCATTCACTCAATGTACAGGTGGTATGTGATGCGACGATGAGGATAATGCATGTGGTACCCAAATTCCCTGGTTCCAGTCACGATTCCTCTATCCTGAGGAACTCTTCAGTCTTCCATGCGTTCGAAGAGGGACATTTTGAACATGGTTGGCTGCTGGGTGAGTACAGATTTACATGTTCTAACACAAAACACATTTTTATTTAGGAATGTTGGCATTGTACAATTTGATCACTAATGTCAGCTTATGTGTGCTCCATTCATTATAGGTGACTCAGGATACGGAATTAGGCCGTGGCTCTTGACTCCGGTGCTAAACCCTCAAACTGAAGCAGAGGAGAGGTACAATGCAGCCCATATATCTACAAGATCTGTTATAGAGAGGACATTTGGCCTACTCAAGACCAGATTTAGGTGTCTGGACAGAACTGGTGGGGCTCTTCTATACAAGCCTCAAAAAGTGTCTGATATTATCCTTGCCTGTTGCATTTTGCACAATGTTGCACTCAGGCACAATGTACAATCAGACCTAGCTGAGCCTTTGGTAGACGAGCATCCCACCCATGTAGCTGCTGAAAATGAACAAACAGCCAGTGGTGGCCAGACACGCCAGAATCTCATCAATTCATTTTTTTCTTGTAAGTAAAAACATATATGTTCCAAGTTCTACTTTTATAGTTACATTATGTTATCTTAACAATAATGTTTTTTTATATACCCTTCTGGTAGGACACAGATGAATATGGGTTGCACACCTTTCTTTTCTCTGCTGTGTGCACAAAGGGATGTGGCACCGGTATGTTATTGTTGCACAGGTTATATAATCCCTCTTCAATTGTACTTTAGTTGTGTGTATGTGAATACAACTGGGGTAACAAAGCACTAATATTTTAGCATTGTGTTGTTCCTTATGCTAAGACAATAAACATATTATGCCCATACTCATTCATGCTTCTAGTATGCTTACATACAATGTTATTGGTGCAGTGTAACATGTACATCCATATGATGTGTACACCAGGCTGATTTACATTTTGAATGTGATTAAATATACATGGTGTTGCACATTTAACACCAAATACACACTTTGCTGTGTTGTTTACGGTACTGAAGATGGCATGTCAATGTTTGCAATTTATATATTGTTCCTTTGCATTATAGGTATATCTCCAGTATGACTGATCATGGTATGTATATTTGCTGACATCTCTCATAAGATGTGCCTACCTCAATCTTCCTATAATGATTTGAAGTAAAAACCCAACATATTGGTTTAAACACAAATGTAACATACATGTACTTTCTGTATCATGTATATGCATTTAGCTACTCTTGAGGTTTCATGTGCATTGTATTAGAAAATGATTACTCCCATTTCATCACATTTTATGTATGTTTCCTTATAAATTCCATTAATGTAATATAGAGGTGGGGATAACTGTACTTATTTGTTTACTTACGGGAGATCATTCATCACGGATGAAATTGACTGATCATAACACTCCATGCATGAATGCCTGTAATCACAACAATGCGTACTACATCTTATATTTAGCAATGTAGGTGTTTATTAATGCTAGGAATTAATAGTCAACATTAATTTAAATTTGTGACATGTGTATGTATAAGTCACACGTGTGTGGATGTGTCCTACATGTACCAAGTGTAAAACTGTTAACAGAAAACACAATTTTGTCGCAAATGTTACTGTCATTTAGATTTTCTAATTTCCCAATATGACAATGTTGGTAATATTTTTGCAATGTCAATCACGTCACTTCATCATTATCATGATGATAATTATCAAGTATTCTCACAATTGTAACGTCAATCACGTGCACATTAGCATAGACACACTTTTTAAGACAACTGTTTGTGTCTGTATCAATTTGTGTAGGATCCATGTATAACACCGACAAATGATAACAGCAGCTTTATTATGGTAGCTTATATCATCATATTGACTATACTATTTATTTTTAGAACGTTAAATAAACACTGTAAACTATAGTTAGTTAGGTTAATGAAATATACACAGAAACGTACTTCATTACATGATGTTGTTGTCATATTCAGAACATCATGCATTGTAGGGGACCACAACATCTGGGCAATAACATTATTTGCTACAGTCCCAAACCATTTTATCAACATACCCATGTAACAAGAGATTTTTAACAATAAATGGCTAGTTGGTTGTAAGTGTCCTTTACATTGGGAGAAGGAGTGGCACAGTGAGTAAAGACACACACTGGCACTGAGAGTTTGAAGCAGCGGAGTCTGGTTCAATTCCCGGTGTCGGCTCCTTGTGACCTTGGGCAAGTCACTTTATCTCCCTGTGCCTCAGGCGGCAAAAAATAAATTGTAAGTTCCACGGGCCAGGGACCTCAGCCTGAAAAATGTGTTTGTAAAGCGCTGCGTACAACTAGCAGCGCTATACATGAACATGCTCATATTATAATTATTATTATTGTTACATAGTTTCGACAGTCATACGTTCCATTACACAATAGAATACACAAATGTGTTAGCAGAGTGGCAATGGTTGTTATATATAAAACACACAATGCCATAAAATGCTAGTAGTAATTAAAGAACACTCAATAAAAATTCATGAGGCACTCTTTTGCAACATCATTATGTTAATTAAGTGCTTATGCAATATAGGCATAAGGGTATCACATTTTTAATTGTTTGTTAATAAGCGCTGCAAGCAATATAAAATTAGTTCCATATGTAGTATAGTAGTCGGTGGCTCCTCCTCACAATCATCTCATATAAAGGTAGACTCTTCTGAAACATACATTGATCCGATTGTATCTTCCCCGACATCTCTGAAATACAGCAAACACATGATGGTCAAAGATAGCACCTTACTATATATGTATCCGTGACAACGCGTTACACAGCTCTATATGATTGTGTACATACACACGTCACTCACTTATATGTTAGAAGTACAAGTGTACATCAGTATGTAATGTTTCTTTAAATTTGTAGCAGGCATAACTATGTATATGAAGTGAACGTTGGCTGAATACTAAAATGTGCGCGCACATCTTAGTGTGCGCACGCACTTCACGCTTGGGTCGACTAACTGTTAGCGCATGCGCAAAACAATGCGTACGTTGTGCGTTCAATACATGTTGAAAATACCAGTAAACATAAAATCTTTATTTCAACTACAATGAAGACGAAACTACATTCGTTCTGAACGAGTACATCTGTATTCTTTTTAAACAGACGTGTTTGCACAGAAAGCACGGCCGATGACAAAATGCGCAAATGCAATAAGTGTGACGTCATGTTAAGCCAGCGTGAAACGCACGCTAACACTCCTCCCACTCAATTAACATTCGGCTAACGCCCAGTGTACGCCCCCACTGTATGACACACTGCAGTTACCGTTACTATAACAAAACAAGACAGCCAATAGGCTTTGAGGCGCGCACGTCACTTGGGGGCGGGACTTACATCCGTAATCCTTTTTAAGGACGCCTTGGCCCATGACAAGGGTCCCACGTCATACGTGGTGGACCCGGTTTTTTATTTTGTAGATGTTGCATGATAACCAAACAGGTATGTGTTAGAGTTATGGTAAAATGTTGCTAATATGTTTAAAGGGATAGGAAAGTACGTATATTTATTCCGTCAGCAATGTGTACTACTCTTTCAGGTTCTACTATATTGTATTAGGAAACAATTTGTTTGTGATCGCTACATGTTATGCTGTGTGCAATGTTACGCTGTATCCACGCATTGAAAGTGAAAATGGTGGTTACAAAAAAAAAAAAAAATGGAAACGCAGAGTCAACGCATAACGATTGTTATATTTACCATTCTTCTAGAATTAACTCTTCGTCTGCCTGCAACTGTTCGCTTCAGAAATGCAAGGCATTTTCATCCACGCTTGACCCAAACGCTGAATCCAGTATGACACACATCTCCTCCATGAAGCGCTCATAGGAATCGCCACTGCTTTCTTCAAACAATTGGTCCGGAGGTAGGTTCATTTCTTCAGGTACCCATTCCAATGCATTTTCAGCTGAAAGGCTTGGTACATAATCATAGTAGTTATGTTCTTGTACAATGTGGCTTTCAGGAATGGAGGGTGCAGATATTGCAGCAGGTATCGATTCACACGGAACAGTAGTAGCGGATCCATTGCTATTGGCATTAGGAATAAATATGCCATTAAGCACAATATGTGTGCCCTCTTTCACGGTGAAATGTTTATCCTTGGCAATCTTCCAGAAACCATACCTGTCTTCTAGCTTATCCTGCACACGTTCAAAACAGTCATTAGTTGATAAAGTGAATCTTACTGAGGAATTAAAATTGCGCGCATGCCCACGTTCTTGGTAATAAGGATATTTGGCTCTAATCAAATCATAGATTTGACGTGTGTTAGCTTTGTGTCCGCAAGTGGACAAAATCGCTTCTGCTATCATGAATTTATACCCTTTTTGCGGATTCATAGTCGTTACGAATTCATCAGCCATTGCAGATTAACAGAAAAAATGTGTGCAGGTCTCTGTTCTTTGCTCATAAGAATGAAAGTGGTCAATGCATAACAATTTGCTGTGTTTCGTTTTCAAGGTCATAAAAAGTATCAACTCTTACTCCTTTTTTTGAAGCTCCAATTGGATATGTTGAATTAATTGGTTGAACGTTTGTGGTTTCTGATAGCCGTTTGTCTGACAAACATGTATCTTTTTTATCTCGTTTCTCATAACATTCCGAGACTTTTAATTAAGTAACATTGTGGTTTCTTGAAAAAATAAAATAGAGCACTGTGTGAAAATAGTGCTTACACAGCCATATCATGAAATACACAGACACCTGCAAAAGGAAATGTTTTTTTTTCCACATAAATTTCTGTGTGTATTTGAAAGTCTGGTTAACTCCCTGTCTGCATCAGTTGAAGTACGTCTGTATATATATCTATAAATATATCTCTCTCATAAATATAAATATATATATATATATATATATATATATATATATATATATATATATATATATATATATATATATATATATATATATATAATGCAGGAGTACACACAACATATTGATGGCAGTAAGTAGGCCTTGTATGCAACCTATTCACATGGTGTTAAACATGAGTGAATTAAGTAATAAACATTTGTTTTAGGCCAATACTGTTATAGGCTCACAGTTAGTATAGTTCTCAAACATTAGGCCTGTATTCTTAAAATAGTGTGTTTTCACAAGGAAGCATGAAGTGTATGTTTTTGGTAAATACATATATACCAGTTTAGATAGTACTATATATACATACACACACACACACACACACACACAGTGTGTGTGTGTGTGTGTGTGTGCATATATCCATACATACTACATATATATTAGTATAAATTCAGAGATGTTCTTGAAACAAGAACACATAAATGATTAAAGGACAACATTACAATGGCCATCAAAGGTAAGTAATATTTAACACAAAATCCTACTGTACACGTACAAGAAAAATGTTTGCAGTTAAATAGGTGTTTTTTAAATTGCATGTGAATAATATGCACATGCAATGATTACATCAAGTAACACACCCAAATGCAATGTTTTGCTGCAAAGTCAATGGCAGCTTCTCTAAACTTAGCAACTGGCTCCTGGTGGACCATTACTGAATACACGATTCATACATCAATATTAATAACACTATTAATTAATTAGGACTGGTAAAATTTCCACAAGTTCACGTGTACAAGAACATACTAGAAAGTTTGGAAACAACACAGTCTTCAGCATACATACAATATTAATTAGATAATCTGAAGTCAACAAAACAAGGCCAAAGACATATTTAGTGAATTATAACATTTATTTTTTTTGTTCCTTTTGAGAGCGTGTAACAGGCCTGCTTGTTGTCTCTTGTATTTTCCTTTTTCGTTTTGAAACAACTTTAGCCACAACAGAGCCACTTTGAGTGGCCTCTGGCACTTCACGGGCAGGGCTTGTGGCCAGTGACTCACCTACAGGGCTTGTGGCCAGTGACTCACCTACAGGGCTTGTGGCCAGTGACTCACCTACAGGGCTTTTGGGCAGTGACTGTTCACCTACAGGGCTTTTGGGCAGTGACTGTTCACCTACAGGGCTTTTGGGCAGTGACTGTTCACCTACAGGGCTTTTGGGCAGTGACTCACCTACAGGGCTTTTGGGCAGTGACTCACCGACAGGGCTTTTGGGCAGTGACTCACCGACAGGGCTTGTGCCCACTGACACATGTGAGCAAGTTGGTAGACACTGCACAAGTGATGGTTGGTCTGTTTCATGTGTGTCTTTTTTTGTTTGTGTCCAAAAACTGGTCAGTAGTAACTGCTTGTGGTGTTTTGTTTTTGTCGCCTCCTTTGTAGGTGTCAGCTCCTGATTTTGTACAGATGGCAGCGGTAGGATGTCGTCAGGAACCTGCACAGCAATGTCTGCTACTTGAGCGGTAACATTCGGACCTGGGGAATGAAACTCAGATGCATGTGGTGAAAAATGACCAGCATGTAAAGATCCTGCCTGTGAGGTGTTGAAGTTTAAATGTGGTACAGTAATCATTCTCAAGTAATTTGCTTGGGTTTGCTGAACAACTAATGCTTCGAATGAGGTGTTGATTTTTTGCAACTGTTTAGGCACTTCAATGAAGACTCTGTGGAGATGTGCCAATTGTGATATCGTTTCTTCCTGCAGTGCAATCATCCTTTCCAGCACTGTCATCAGATCAGAATGGCGTCGATTTTCTGCTTCCACAATTTTTCCCTCAGAAGCTACAATTGCATCGTATGTGGTAGTTGATGGACGATTTGGCGGTAAAACTGTTTCAATTGGAACCTCTTCATGCTCACTTGATTGTATTTCTGTGTCTATGGCGGCATCATCATCATCATCTTCATCATCATGTTCTACAAATAAATGTACACATTATTAAATGGCATGTTAATCTCTGCTGTGTTACTATGTAATTATACTGTGTCATAAGTAACAACTAACATGTTTCCATACGTTTTATAACCTCACATTAAAAACTACCTTGACTTACGAATAATGTTTGGACTCAGTATGAAATATGAATGAATGAAAACTTGCTGTAAACTCACAACTCCTACATGATAGTTAACATCACTAACACAATACATGTTGGCTTACACTTCATTTTCACTGACACTAAGTAATCCTATTTAAAGAACATGTGCAAAACAAATAATGAACATGACAACATAACATATAGAAGTGCACATATTATATGGCCACCAACTGATACACTCACCTTCTAGGTGTGTTGAGCTGCATGACCCAGGTGAAGACACTTGTTCCCTCTCAGGTGACACATGTCCTCCAGGGGCAACTATATATAACAATAACATTAGTTTTACATTTACATGTGTAAATATTGAACAAACAGTTATTGTATGTTCAGTATTTATGAGTACCTAACAGCATCATTTCCTTAACTGAAAATGTGTGTGTGAAAGTGAACATAAATAGTTGTAATAACAATGTACATGCCTGTGTACTTAGAACGTTTGAGTTCCCTAACATACAACATACTATGTTGCTGCAGTAATGCGTGAGGATAAATAGATAAAAATTGTACATAAAAATCATATGTTGTGTAGTGATCTCAGTATCATAATGTACATAAGTATCATGAGATGAACATTCACAATGGTTATCATGAAGGTGGTCATATAGCAAAATGTTTTGTTTTTGGTACAGGATATGTGTGGTACATTAATAGAAGATGTGGCACACCTGAATGTGGCTGTCACTCAACAAGACAAGACATGCAGTGTGTGATAATGTGTCGTTGATAGTAGTTCAACTATAGATATGAGTGAACTAATGTGTGACGTACGCTTTGATAACTAATGAGTTGTTGGGGCATTTAGTAGCTAGAGTTACGCTTTCAAATGAGTGTGATTAACTTCAGTTGTGCTAGTCATGTTGTAAGAACGGTATTCCCTTCCCCAAAAAGCCTAATCAGCCACACCTTTCAATTACTTCAAACAGGTGAAAATGGTATGAACTAAGTTGACCCTAAGATGAGCCTGTAATTTGTGTGTGTGCTGAACCCCACCCCCTCTGTTGAAGTGTATGCTGTGATGAGATATTAATTGCAGCTGCTTTAACACAATGGTAGAGGAGCAAAGTAGTCGTCTTCCGTTTTTTAAGTTATGAACACAATGACATAACATATGCTACGTGTGCCTCATTATGCTGTCTGTATATGACATTAAGGAAAAATGGACCTTTTCATAAACAACTATAGATGTGTTAGTGCAAGTGATGTTTGTAGGCCGTTGCATGCAATATATTTGATGCATGTTTAAAATAGGCAGTAATGTCGTGTTTGTAGGAGTAAAATAAATAATATACACATTTATATTATACATATTTATGTTCTGTACCAGTAGCTAGTAATAATTTCTCATTATCATGTGTTACACATGTGTGCTACCCTGTTGTTCCCCATCTTCGCCCACCATAAATTGCTTCCAATGCAGAAAAGCATTGTGGGAATTGACATGCAAATGAGCACGCAATGCAACGTGGTATATTAGTTACTGCTTTTAGTAGGACTACAACAGATATGTCTAATTTGACACACACACACACACTATATATATATATATATATATATATATATATATATATATATATATATATATATGAGAGACAGAGAGAAACAGACATATACATATATAGATGTAGGTATGTTTATATTGGGAAGACACTATAAAAAGCTGCGTAAATATGCAAAATAACTGTAAACAACGACACGCCTAGTACAGTAATATTTCTCACCTGGTGGAAATTGTGAGGGATAAATTCCAATATCACGGTCACCAGCCAATCCCTCCACGACGACGGGAAGTAATTTTGCCCGAAGCAGCTCCTCCAATGGAGTTAATATCAGACGTTATGGTGTCGGCCCACCTCCAGTGCCAGTAGCATGCACGCGTTGGTCTTGTATTTTCTTTTTCAATTTTGACCTAATATCATCAAATCTTTTCCGACAATGATACTTGTCCCTGACACTATTCCCACACGCATTGACACCAATGACTATTGTGTCCCACATTTCTTTTCTGCTTGATGAACTTGTCCGCCCTTGAAAAACATATACAATATATGAGGTAAATTAATAATAATAGAAGCACCAGTTTCCTACACTGCTAGCTGTTCCAAGAGATAGCAAACATGCTGTTTTAGGTGTAATATGTGAAGCACATGAGCATTCACTACTAAACCTATACATGTAAGCAAGCTTGCATTCATATTGTATGCAGTTATGGCTAATTGAACGCCTGTGTTTAGTTGTCCTTGTAACGCATGATAAAAAGCTGTGTTTCCACACTAATTAACATAGAAAGATATTCTGAACCCATATTTGCATATGAACAAAACTCAGATGACCTAGGATCACATGTATTTGAAAAATAAATGTAAAGGTACACTTACCTACTAAATGTCCATAGATACTGTCATAGTGCTCCAGAATCCCAGTGACAAGAGCTGTATTTTCCTGGTCATTGAAGCGAGGATTACGTGGCTTCTCCACACGTTTCTTCCGAGCAGGTTTAGGGTCAGAGCTTGGCTGGTGCTGACTGGACTCTCCTTCTTCCAATGGAAGAGACTCCAAAAGCTGGCCACCAGCAAGCACGCCACCACCAGACACCCCATCAGCAACTGCGCCACCAGCAGCACTCCCAGCACCAGCACTCCCACTCCTAGCACCAGTACTCCCACTCCTAGCACCAGCACTCCCACTCCTAGCACCAGCACTCCCACTCCCAGCAACAGCACTCCCACTCCCAGCAAAAGCACTCCCACTCACAGCAACAGCACTCCCACTCACAGCAACAGCACTCCCACTCCCAGCAACACCACTCCCACTCCCAGCAACAGCACTCACACTCCCAGCAACACCACTCACAGCACCAGCACTCCCACTCCCAGCAACACCACTCGCACTCCCAGCAACATCACTCCCCTGAACAGTACGTTCACTCCGACGCGTACTCGCACGAGTAGCACTCCCACTCCCACCAGCATCACTCTTCCCACGCTTTGCGGGCATAGTTACAGCACTCACAAAAAACACACAACAAATGTACAGCCAATCACACGAAACACTTCCACATATAAAACAAGACAAAGATGTAAACAAAACAACAAAGGACAAAGCTTTCCCAATACACAACAAGTCTCTCAGTCAATATGCAAATCTTAAATCACCAAGCTCTGTGCGTCTCTCTCTCTCTCTCACTCCCAACAACACAGAGAATGATTAGCAGTACACGTTGCCTTTAAATATGGCGCGCTATCCAATACATGCTTGGTTCGCCTGATTCAGCAAGATTTGTGATTGGGCAACCTAACAGCACCCCGCCACGCACGCCGATACACCTGTGTGTGATCGGCTAATCATCGTGAGAGTGGGCGGATTTGTTTTCGCCTTGATTTTGAATGTATTCGGCACTTACTGCATACGGAGAGGAAAAATCGCCAATAACATGACTAATCGGTAAGCTTGCCGATTTCACATAATCGTCGCTTACTGCATGAGGCCCCAAGTTCACAGAGTATTGCGGCATTTTTTAAGTGTCTACAGTACGTCCGTTGGTCTTATAGAGCAAGGGGATCTGGAAATTGGGTCCCACAAAATGTGTAATATATAAAACAAATAAATGTATATAGTGTGTAATCATTCCATTGAGAGCTAATATTAATATGAATACTATTAATAGATGTACCATCACAGAACCTAGATACAGTTTAACAAGATACATATAGTATGGCAAACAAGAGACCTCCAATATAAAAATAATGTAAACAATATGTCATAAGGGAAAAATATTTGATATTTTTTTATATATTTTTATAAAAAAATGAGTTATATCAATTTGATCATAAAAGCCATCTTAGTGCCTGGTTGAAGTTTGAAAATCCCAAATTGTTCCCTATTTAGGAGTTGTTGGTCTTTACTGTAGGACACAGCCTAATTGAACATTTAACATTTGCAATGAGTAAAAATGGTAAATATTTAGGGTCGGAATTATGAAAAAAAAAGTGTTGTAATAGATGACTAAGAGGTTTATTTCTAACGGGCATCTTTTGAATATTTATACTGTTTTTACATGTTCTACAATTCTAGTTTTAAGGTTTCTTGATGTTTTGCCTATGTATCTCTTTCCACAAGTACATTGAAGCAAATGTACAACATATTTCTTTTGATAATTACAAAATGTCGCTAACATTTGACCTGGAATTAGTAAATGACTTTGAAGGAATCATATAACTGCAAGCATTGCATTTAACACATTTGTGAGAACCTTTAAGTGGGCTATTCAAAAGAGAAAATGTATCGCTATTGTTGTTCAAACTTCTAACTTTAGAGAGACTAAAAGAGTTTGAAATACTTGGTGCTAACATATTTTTTCGGTAGCAAGCCTTTTTACGTATGATTCTGGATTTAATGGGTAAATGTAGTCCCAAAATTGGATATTGTATTAAGATATAACAATGTTTTTATTGTCTCTTGTATGTATTTTGACTAAATGTATTCAATTGAGTGACAAAGGAGATTTTTCTATTAATCTGGGATGGTTCAAAAAATTTTTCCGATTCTTATTTTATGGAGTTGGATTCTAGCTTTATTCATACCCTTCAATGTGGCTGGTTTGATAATTGATTATTTATATCCTTTGTAACAAAATCTAAAAAAAAGCAGCTTCTTGTTTAAAAATAGCAGAAGAATAATTTCTTGTTGCCTTAAAATGACAATTTATAGGGGGGCGTGTCTATGACGGCATCCAGGACGGTCGGGTAGAGGAAGAGCTCCTGAGACCCTTCAGCATAAACTTACTTTTTAAAGAGTTTTAGCCCGACCAAAAACTTAAAAAAAGCCCCTAAAAGGTTCCTAAACCCGGCAGGATGGCAAATAAGGGGAAAAATCCCCCGACTCATGGAGTTAACAACTTCTTTACCCCTGCAAAGAGGCCTACAGAGGCAGATGGAAAGCGGCAAGATGGCCCCCAGACTCCAGGCCCACGAGGCACACAAGGCCCCTCGGACCCAGCACACCCCGCCGAGTCCCCCCCACCCGCAGAGGGTGGAATTACGAAGGCATACTTGGAGGAACTACATGCCAAACTACAGCGCTCACTCCAAACAAATATTAAGGAGGCGGTGGCCGAAATCCGGCAGGATATTAATGGCCTCCAGGAGCGCACCACCACGTTAGAATCCAGACTTGACGAGGCCCTAAACCATCAGTCAGAGGCGGACGACGAAATCATCCGCTTGGGCCACGAAATCAATACCCTGCGGGATGGCCTGGAAGACCAGGAAAACAGGGATCGCCGCCAGAACCTTCGCATCCGCGGCATCCCCGAGGCGGTCCTACCGGCGCACCTGCGGGCCTACCTGGTGGATTTCTTCCTTCTCCTGTGCCCAGACCTCGAGCCAAGAGACCTGGAAATCGACAGAGCGCATAGAGCTCTGGGTCCGCGCTCCGAGGATCCCAATCGCCGGCGGGACGCGATCGTGCGACTGCACAGCTATTCTACCAAAGATAAGCTGATCGGTGTCAGCAGGGAGAGAAACACGATCGCGTTCCGAGGCGAGCAACTACAGGTCTATAACGACCTTTCTAAACTAACTGTGGACAGACGCAAGGCTCTTCGCCCTTTAACACTGCTCCTGAGAGAAAAAGGGGTAACATACAAATGGGGATTCCCCTTCAAATTGGTGGTCCCCCACAAGGGCAAATACCTAACTATTAGGCACCCCGAGGACATGGCACCCCTTGCCAAAGCCCTGGGCCTCCCAGACGATTCCTTCCAGCTTACCCACTCTGCCGGTAACCGGACCCGGGAGAGAGACGACGTACCTGTGAGAGCCTCTGAGAGAATCGCGGGTCAGAGGCAATCCCGGGAAAAATGAGGGGCCGCACAGAACCAATCACCAATACCTCCATCCTCCCCACAAAACATTAAAAAACATAAAAACAGCCCTCAAAATGGCGTCGGACACATCCCTACCTTTCCACGCGGTCCTCCCCCTCGACCCAGGCCTCACCGGTCCTCTAACCCAGTAACAGACTTGCAGCCAGCCCCTGAGATCTCTCCAGGGATACACCAGCCATAAGACGGCGAACAGCTGACTCCGGAGCCCCGCAGTGGTCCACGATCCTCACCTGGCTGACCGCCGACATCAGCTCCGCAGTTCCCCCAAGATGGCGGCCGGAGTGCCCATGCTTCTCCTCGTGGTCCTTCACCGATCAGCGGTCGCTCAGTTGCCTTGCTTCCCAAGATGGCGTCCATGGAGGCCCCACACCACCGAGACGAACCCCGCCGAATCCAGACGAGCTCCGACTGACGTCACCGCGCTGCGTGACGGGCTCACGTCAGTGACGCCTGCATTACCTGCATATGGCGGTGGCGGCGGCGTCGGGGCGTGATGACGTCATCCGGCACAGAATGCTGGACTTCCCCGGCGGCACCCCCTAGAAGATCTCCTCCACTACCTCTCCCGGCCAGTATTGACTCAGCGCTCCCCCCCCCGGCCGGGGGGGGGCGGCGCCATGTTGTATACCCCGGCTCAAGTCGCCCGATCACCCTTCCCCTCCCCCCCCCCCCACAACTGCAAAAACCAACGCGACACAGAACCCCAGCGGCCAAACACCGACAGACAGGGCTGGTACAAATGTCCCACAACATGTCCCGTCCACCTCCCCTCACAAGCCCCAAGGTCATTACTGTCCCCCCCTCCCCCTGTCCTACGGTTGCGCTTCCCCATAACAGCATTCACATCAAGTGGAGCCCCCGACTCCCCGCCACCACCCCGAACCCCCAAGGATAAGCCCATCCGTTGGGATCCCCTCTATCCCCCTCCCCCCCCCTCTCTCCCTCTACCCCTACCTCCCCTGTCCACATCACCCCCCCCTCCCTCTTCCCCTACCTCCCCTGACCACATCACCCCCCCTCCTCCCTCCCCATCCCCTCCCACTCTCTCCCCCCTCCACCTTCTCAGCCCCCCCCTCCACGCCCCCCCCCGCACCCCCACCGCCAACAACTTACCCCGCCCCCCCGCACATCCCGATCCCAACTACTCAGAGTATGGAGGAGTGAACGGCAGCCCTAGCCGCACGGAGCAGCGAGAGGGCGGGAGTTTCAAACTCTGACGAACCCCTAATGACTAATCAACTGCACTCTGCACAATCTACACAGGCCCAATAGAATGGAGCTCAATTCACTAATACCCCGTCCCAGATCTTCCCCCCCCACCACCGAGGTCCTCACCCCCCCCCCACCCCTTCACCCACCAACCCTCCCCTCCCTCACCCCTCCCTCCCCCCCCGCACAAACAGAAATTACCCCTGCAACAATGTCCCCTAGTACAGACAGAAAGAGAGATGGTTGGCCTCCCTTTGCGCCCTTAGCTTACTCAGGCCCCCCCTCCCTCACAAAGCGGAAAACCTCTCAAAAGCAACATGCTCCACTCTCACACTAATAGGGGGCTAGTCCCCATACCCGCGTGCGGGCGCTGCAAATGTCTAACCTGTATTTAATCTGTTCTGTGTTATATATCCTAAATGTATTATAAGTTTTCTGTTGTCCCACCAAAACACTAAGTGGGAAGGTTTTGCGAAACCACTCCCTCCCCCCCATTGACCCCCATTCCCCCCCCCCCAAGGTTCATCTCCAGGTTGAGAAACCCCTGACCCCCACCACTCCGAAGGAACCCAAGAGACTACAGTTTTCTGTCAATGTGCCTATTCCTAACCTGCCTGTTTCTGTACATGTACTGAATAACTGCTATGCCTCATTTTGACTGATATGATAATCACGCAGGTCGAGATGGTGATCTACTCCCCCTTCCTCCCACCCCCAAATTCCCCCCCCCCCCTCCCAACCCTCCTCTGCCCTCCTCTTCCTACCCCCCCCTCCTTAGTTCCCTCCTCCAGTTAGCACTCACCCCCAGTTCTGTACCATCCCTCACCTACTCCCCCTCCTCCCATATAACCCCCCCACCACACCCACACCCCACTGAAAGGGGAATCAAAGGACGATCCCTACTCCTGAGCATATTCGCGCACAATGGGAAAGAGAGGCCGAGGCCCAACGGACCCTACTAGCCGTGCCGGCGCTGGATACCCCACGAACCTCCCCAGGTACGATGCATCAGAGTAAGTAAATTCGAGCATATCCTCACATAACTAAGGGTCTCCCCTTGGCCCGCCTTTGCTGGAGACTGTTGTCAGACCCGCCCCCAAGGGTCTTAAACCACTCCAACCGGCCTTTAGGTCAGACCGGTTACACACCTTTTAGACCCCATCCGGGTCTACCCTCCTCCCCTTTTCCACCCGCTGTCTCTAACCCAGCGGTTCCCTACCCACCCCAACCCTCCTGCCCATTTGACAACCCACCCCTACCCTTAGCTCACAGTCCACACGTAACGAAAGTGAACAATACCCATAATGTCCCACCAAACAGCATTAAAGTTTGTATCCCTAAATGTTAAGGGCCTCCATAATACTAGAAAGAGGCGCCTGGCCCTACAGGAGATCAAGAGATCAGGGGGAGATGTTGTTTTCCTCCAGGAGACGCACTTCACGTCTCAGGAGCCGCCTAAAACATTCCAACATGCGTATCCGTTGAGCTATTTCTCTTCATATAGTAGTAAGCGCAGAGGGGTTGCCATTCTGATTCGTCAGGGCACCCCATTCAATTTAACAAAAGTCCAGGCAGACCCAGAGGGAAGATTTATTGTGGTCTACGGCTCACTTTCAGGTTCGACAATCGCCCTTATTAACCTATATGCCCCAAATGAGAACCAGACAGAATTCCTAAAAAACGTTCTGGAAGAAATTGACCCACAATACTTATCCTCGCTGCTTATAGCAGGCGACTTAAATATGGCTCTCAACCCCAGAGAAGACAAATCGAGCCTACCAGGACGACAACACTCCACCCAGTCACAAAGACTGGGGAAAAAATTCAAGGACATTATGGGGGACTTTTCTCTTATAGACATTTGGAGAACACAGCATCAGGGGCAAAGGGATTACACCTTTTACTCGGCCCCTCACCAGACCTATTCCCGTATAGATTACTTCCTTGCTACCAGGAACATACTAGAAGCCGCCACAGAATCAGATATCGGCCCAATCACGTGGTCAGATCATGCTCCCATCACCATGACCCTATCCATCCCATTCGTAAAAATGATCTCATACTGCTGGAAACTTAATGACTCCTTATTGAATCACTCTGAGACAGTAAGGGAGCTCAAAAAATCCCTTAAGGAATATTTTCGTATAAACTCAGGCTCAGTCTCATCCCCAGCAGTCCTATGGGAAGCCCATAAGGCGACAATCAGAGGACATTTCATCTCGATTGCCTCCCATCGGAAAAAAATTAAACTCAAGCAAACCAAAGAGCTAACAGACAAAATAATCAGCTTAGAACAGCAACACAAAACTAACCCCTCCCGGAAAATTTATAAACAGCTGACTTCTGCTAGAAATGACTTAAAAATAATACAATTGGAAAACGTAGAAAAAGCTCTTAAATGGACGGGTCAGAGGTATTATGATAAAGGGAACAAGGCTGATAGACTTCTTGCTAGCAAGCTACGAGGCATACAAAAAAGGTCACAAATAACGGCGATCCGGAGTAGTGCTGGTGAACTCTTATATAACGAAACAAAAATTGCAGAGGAATTTACTAAATTCTACACTAAATTATACAACCTACGAGCCCACTCTGCAACCCCAGGCTCGAAGGAGCAAACGGCTGCTTTTGACTACCTAGCCGACTGCGACCTCCCCTCGCTAACAGAGGAGGAAAACCTTATATTAAATGCCACAATAACGGCGGAAGAATTAGAAACGGCCGTCAAGGCCTCAAAACTCTCAAAAGCACCGGGCCCTGATGGCTTCACAAATGCATATTACAAGAAATTTCTCCCCATCTTGTCCACCCACCTATTACACTTGTTCAACTCTTTTCTAGAAGGTAATCCTATCCCATCTTCAATGTCGTCCGCCAATCTGGCCCTAATACTCAAAGACGGGAAGGACTCCACCCAGTGTGGAAGTTATAGACCAATCTCACTGTTGAACAATGACCTAAAACTGTATAGTAAAATACTGGCGAACAGACTTAATCCAATACTCCCGAGATTAGTGCACATAGACCAGGTCGGGTTTGTCCTGGGTCGTCAGGCTTCGGATAATACCCGTAAAATCATAAATTTAGTGGATTATGCCCACCTCTCAGACTCAAAAGCAATGTTACTAAGCCTCGACGCAGAGAAGGCATTTGACAGAATTGACTGGCTATTTCTAGACAATACATTGAAAAAATTCGGGTTCAGTGACTCATTCCTGAGAGGGGTTCAGGCGCTCTATCAGAATCCGTCTGCCTCTGTAAGACTAACAGGAGGAGGACCCGAGCGGATCCACATTAGAAATGGAACCCATCAGGGGTGCCCCCTCTCCCCTCTCCTCTTTGCTCTCACGATTGAACCACTGGCGACTAGAATCAGACAAAACCCAAACATCCAAGGTATCCCCATTGCCAACGAACACTACAAAATCTCCCTATTCGCTGATGATATCATCCTGACCTTGACCAGGCCCCTCACTTCCCTCCCCAACCTCCAGAGGGAACTGACGGAATTTGGGAAGGTATCAGGTTATAAAATAAACAGCGACAAATCAGAGGCCCTCAATCTTAACCTCCCTGACCCCGTAGTTAAGCTCCTTAAACTAAATTTCTCCTATCGATGGTGCCCTTCGTGCATTAAATATCTGGGAATTAATGTATCAAGGCACTATCGGGACCTATATCGGGATAACTACCCGACACTGTGGGAACAGATCAAAAAAGATCTAGATCGGTGGGAAGGTTATCAGATCTCATGGATCGGGAGGATGATCTCTACCAAGATGAATATACTCCCAAGAATGTTGTACCTTTTTCAGACACTCCCGATCCAGGTTCCGGCCACTGATCTCAAATATATACAGAATAGGTTACTCCACTTCATTTGGCAGGGTAAGAGGCCCAGAGTCGCCAGATCGGTCCTGATGACCACTAGATCCAGAGGAGGGATGGGGGTACCCGATCTTTATAAATACTATCTAGCTGCACAGCTTAAGCAGGTGGTAATGTGAAACTCAGACCCGACCCGCTGTTGCTGGGTTAAAATGGAGACTCAATGTGCCAAACAGCCTTCTCTGCAAGCCTGCCTCTGGAGCCTGGACAGAGGAGATGGCCATTTACACAATCTTGAATTACAGACCTCACGATTTACGTGGGACATCTGGTCCAGATGTAAATATAAATATAACCTCTCCTCTAATAATTCCCAACTCACCCCACTCGTTAATAACCCCAAATTCCCTCCGGGATGTGGATCTAAACTGTTCGCCCACTTTAACACACGGGGTATAGAGGCGATTGTCGATCTACTGAGCCTGGGGAAGCTCCTGAGCTACCAAGAACTGAGAACCAAATTTAAACTCAAAGAATTGGACACTTTCAAATACCTCCAAATTAGAAACTTTGTGCGAACTACCTGCCCTCTTCCAGAATACCCCACTCTCACTACGTTTGAAAACCTGTGTCAGGCCAAGACCTACCAGAAGGGTCTAATCTCAGATATATATAACGTGCTTATGCACACAACGACTCCCACACAGCATGATTACATGCTCAGATGGGCAGCTGACCTGAACATTAATATAGAAAGAGAGACTTGGGAGGAAATCTGGCAGGCAGCCTCAGAAACTTCCCTATGCACTACAATTAAGGAGAACATTTATAAGATCATGTTAGGCTGGTATCTTACCCCAGCACGATTAAACCAGATCTACCCTCTGGCTTCAGACCAATGTTGGAGAGGCTGTGGTAATAGAGGGGACATGGTCCACATCTGGTGGACCTGTCCAGAAATTGTGAAATACTGGACCAAGGTCCAAATTCTGATAAAAGAGGTCACCGACCTAGAAGTTCCTATTGAACCACTGACCTTCCTGTTGGCCGCACCCATGCCGAATATTGTTCGGCCCACCAGGAAATTAATATCCTTCATTCTTACCGCGGCGAGATGCTGTATTGCGGCCTCCTGGAGGAAAACAGCAGTCCCGGCACTGAACACGATTAAAAAGCGAATTAGCGAGGTAATGATCATGGAAAGGCTTACCGCCACCGTGAGGCATAAAATCCCCGCTTACGAAGCTATCTGGGAACCTTGGTTCCTCCTCTCCAGAGACCGCCACCCAAACCCAACAAGATAGAGGCCTACTCTCCCCCCCCCCCTATGGGACTCAGTGACGACCCCACTCAGAGTTCTACCTACCAGTCAAATGGGCTGCCCCTCTCACCCTACTCCCCCCCCCCCTCTCTCTCTCCCACCCACTTCCCCACACCCCTCCCCCCTAGGTCTTCACTCTCGGAAGACACCACCTCTCCCCCTTTTTTCCCTCCCGACAACTGAGGTTGCCACCCTGTCCCCCCCCCCCCCCCCAAAAAAACAAAAAAAACAAATGTTACCTGGAAAAATGTTAGGCGATGTTAAAATGTCTGATAAACTGTATTATCTAAATGCCTAATAAAAAAATATGGAAAAAAAAAAAAAAAAAAAAAAAAGACAATTTATATTTATCCACTAAGTAATTTAAAGGTTCAAATGGATTATTAGCAAATATTTTATGATCATTATTTTGATGATCTTGACAGTGTGGATAGTGATTTGTGTTTTTTCTCAAGGGTTTTTTATATGTCACAGTTGTGAATTCAGATTCTTCATTAGTTCCAATTAATATGGAAGGTTCTATCGCTTCTCTAGGTTTGATTGGCCTTTCTGAAGTATAAGTCGAATTATCTCTGGAAGAATTGTAAGATCTATTATTAGTTCTATGATTGGTATTGGGTTACAATATATCTTTGTTCTTGAAGGTCAAGGATGTGGACTCTATGAGGTTTATCTGCTCCTTCAACATTCTTGAAGTTTTGCCACTATAATAAAGGCCAGACGGGCACTTTATAAAGATTCACACTGCATAAAATCTCTAATTCTCATGCTAGTCTCTGGCATTTATACACTCCCACAGGCCGAGATAACCAGTATGTTTGACTTGCATCCTTATCAGTTGGGTCTGCTTTAACCAGGAGTTCCTTCAAACATACTAGTGCAGCAAAATCATCTCTCTTTAGATTAAGTATTTGATATAGAGAGTAGAAGGTTCTCGCTATTCACAGAGTCAGCCCTATCTGAACCTCCCCTTTATCGCAGCCTCACTCAATTAATCTAGCACCCATTCCCACCAAAACTGGTGGTATCTAATTCTAATCACTAGTGTAAACGGCCTGCTGTAGCTTGGATTATGGTAGCCTTCGTTTAAGTGGTACTGTATGGTGGCTGGTGGCCAGTAACAATGTGTTTCTGTCAGTGTTCTTATGATATAATATATTCCCTAGATCAGATCCCTGTTTAAAAATTATCACGTCCAGGAAATATATTGGTGTCATGCTGAAAAATGGTGTAATTCTAATGGTGAATTCCAGTGTATTCAATTTATCAATTAATTTTGGGAGATCTTCCTTTAGACCCTGGCAGACTAGGAAGATGTCATCTATGTAGTGCCTGTAGAAAGCTATTAATTGCCATCTGCCAGAATATGGAGATATTCATAATAATACATAAACTAATTTGCATATTATGAAGTCATACTAGATCCCATTGCTGTACCCCGATGGTGTACATAGGCTGTGTAGCCCTGTATAAAATTGGTGTACATATCTCTTTCTCATGCTGGCAGTAAACCTGGTAAGTATGCAGGAATGCCAGTAGTCATCATGGAGGTTTGCCCTCACACCCTGGTGAGGTGTCATATGTCCCATAGGAAGTGACAACATGCTGTATGTCCACGGTTAGTGACATCAGAGATGTGCCTGTTCCTAGGTGATATAAGACACAGCACTGCCTAAAGTTAGCTGTTGAGTTCCTGTTGCTGTGCTGCCTCTGTTCAGTAAGAGGCAAATGGAGGTCTGCAACATTGTTGCAGTAGTCTGATGCAGAGCTGTGAGTCTGGCAGCACAAGGCAGACAGAGAAGCTGGTGAATCTCCCTTAGGGGAGAGGTGGAAGCAACTCCATTAGAAACGGAGGAACCTTTCAGAGGGAAGCAGCTGAACAATGGAGGGCTGATTACACCCATTGTGGAGGGCAGCTGGCCCACCGTACTAATAAAGATGATCCTGACTAAAGACACTCTCATGTGCAAGTGTGGAGTCATTGCACAGAGAGAAGCACCACAGAGGAGTTCCTCATCAGATTCATCCCCAAGCGGACGCCGGGATCCTGATGAGGTGGAGGCGCTGCACTGGATATAGGTAGGACTCAGCACACTACCTCAGTTGCCTGTCTGGGTTGGCAAATCCCCACACACCATCATGCGGGAGACTCAGGAGTCCTGTAGCCAACAGGTGCACCACCAGACACTACACCGTAATGGGGACTGGTTAGACCACAGGGGCCAATATGAGATTGGGGGGGTCAGACCAGTTCAGAAAACCCGTTACATTTGGAGGCGCTGCTGAGAGAGACCTGTCAACAGGACAGGCTTTTACTAGGTCACTTGGAAACAGGGAGAGTGTCTGCTGCCACTTTGTGCTGCGTTGGGACGGACCTAGGGGCGGTCAGGGGGCTGATGGCGTGTGTCAGTTCGCAGGGACGACCTAGGGGCCTGAAAGGAGTTGGGGGTTTGGAGCCGGGCTATAGCTGTCCTAGTCACCTTGAGGTAGTGCTAGTTGGTAAGATGCCAGATGGGATAGCCTGTTAACGTGGTCAGGAATCCTGGAGAGGGTCTGCGCTAGGCTAACCAAGACAGGTAGACGCCCCAAGTACTGCATGGAATCCCCAGAGTACTCTAGCCCATTCCAGACCTCTTACCATAGGGAGCACAGACTGGGAGGAAGGAGATACAGCAGACACTGAGAGAGTGAGCCTAGCCTGAGGTAGTGCAACATGAGTCCAGCCTACATTAGGTACACATGTGGTGGTGCATCAGAGAAATCTTTATTGTACCGGTGTGGTAGCTGCCCCGCAGAGAGGAGCTCCATATACAATCAGAACAAACACCGCAACGCAAGATGGCGACGGCGTTGGAGTCAGTAGTAATGCTCAATCAGTCCGTTGTGTGTAAAGAGGACAGGGGACAATTGATGAAGCGGTACTACAGTCTTCATCAGAAAGACAGAGAGGAGCTATCTGAGTTCCTCCTGCGGATTGGAGCAGTCTTGTGGGAGATGCGGAGAAGGGATCATATTACGGCCACCGAAGTGGATGTGTTCTGTTGTGATCAATTTCTGAGAGGAGCGATACCTGACCATCCTGTTGTGGTCATGATGAGGTGCTTTTGGATGCGGGGTGACCCCCTTTCCTGGAAGCGGCTAGTGGAGAAGATAGAGAAACACGAAGTTACAACTGCTGCTAATATGGATAGCAGAGCGACCCAAAATGGCGGTTCCCGCTTCCCTGGGAGACCGCGTGAGCCAGTTGCAGAAAATGCTGCAAATGCTAAAATTGCAGAAACTTGTCCGGGATTGGCGGGAAAACCTAAACCCCACCCCCGCCAGCCGAGTGACGCCGTGCAGAGCCAGAGTCACTCCTTGAAAGAGTGTGCCGCCCCTCCTTTAAATTCCACCAGGGGGAGCGAGAGTTTTGAGCAGTCATCAGCCATTTCTGTTCACCAGGAGGAGGAGCCGGGACTCTATATCACTATGAGTCCTGCTGAAGTTCAGGCTGTCTTCAGGGAGAAGTTACTTAGTGCCTCCCATGACCAACACCCAGCTGTGGTGATGCCCCAGCCGGCAGACCACACCAGTGAAGCTGGAGATAAGGAATCACCTGCCCCGTTATCTATGGAACAGGAGAGACCACTGTGCAAAGTGTCTCCCGTAAACAGCACAACAAAGAGCGAGATAGACATTGGGGTATATCCCTATTTATTGCCAGGAGGCTCCCTGGTAGTCAAGGCGGGAGCGGACACAGCCATGCTGACGGCTGAAGCCCCGCGTGCGGCCTGCACCCAACCAGTTGATCCCGGAGAATGGGGATCACTCCTACTGATCAGAATGGAGCCTGCAGAGAGAGGGGTCTACAACCGCGGTGAGAACCCGGAACCTCACCGTCGGTCCCCTGCGGGAGTGCTACTCCCCAAGTCAGAGTTCGGCTCCTCGAAAGAGGAACAAGCGACCCTAACGACGGTAGTGATGCGCCTACCGGCGGACCACTACAGCGGTGCTGCAAAAGAACCAGCACTTACCTGTGTTGCAGCGGAGCGGGGTCTCGAGGTGCCGAGATCGCCTGTGCGGAGACAACAGGAGCGGCGGAGTCCCACGGCCGTGGTGACTTACAGCGCGGAAGGAGGAGAAGATCCCATCCCGAGCCGACGGAGCGGTGAGATACATCCTTACCCTCCCCAGGCGCCGGTGGTGGCAAAGGCGGAGGAAGGCCTAGCCCAGGCCCGAACGGAGCGGAGAGCAGAACCATCACTTCCGGCGGCGGATGTCGTTGTGGAGGAAGAGATCCCGCATGGGGATCCATCGCTAGATGGTGGAGTATCCGGTTCCGGTGATGACGTCATTTCTGGCGGAGGTAGCAGAACGATCAGAGAGAGAACCGCCTCGGCGATCGGGCAGTGCTTCCAGATCACCTGTGTCAACAAAGAGCTGGCAGGCTGCGAGGAGAGCTGAGACGGGTGAGGCCCAACCAGCGGCACGTCCGCACAATGATACGGGACTATCCGAAGGCAGAGAGCGGGTTGGAACCCCGCGGATGCCCATTTCCTGTCCCTATGCCCAACCCCATGCCCTAGCTAAAGCCCCTGTCCCTGTCACTTTTTCCTGTGGGTCCACATCCAGTTTGGGAGTGTCGGGAGGGTCCCAGGTAATCGGAGAGGAACGGACTGGGGAGAGACTGAACAGCTATGCCTCTGATGGTGGGTCGAGGGGTGGAGGGCAGTTGGGAAAAGTATCCGAGTCCCGATGGGTACCCAGTGTGGCCGTAGTTAAGTCTCAGGATAGCTCCAAACAAGAGAGGTGGTCTAGGCCTCTTTCATGAAGGACCTCTGGGGTATCTTCTTGGGGGGATACAGAAGAGGGGGACTCACTAGAGTGGGGGTCTGAGGAACGTAAGGAGACCCGATGGTGGGCTCCCTTATTTGAGGGATACGTGGGGTGGATGGACCGCACACGGTTCTTACTACAGAAAGAGGACGTAGTGGACTATTGGTGGGCGGTGGGGGAATTTACACCGGCCCAGAAGAAGAGGGAGATGCAGGAACGATGGTTTCAGATATGTCAGCATAATATAGAGCCTATGGGGCCTGGGATATTATCTGACCCCGTGGACACAGACGAGCCCCTGTCATGGGTGTTGCCAGGGAGGGCAGGGAACGCAGAGCTAACCCGGTGTAGCCGGGCCGAGAGGGCCATTATTGGCAAATACAAGGCGTCCCACGGGTTGGAGTACCCGTATGTCCCTGAACCCATTATGGAGGAGAGAGAGGCAGAGGATAGGGGATATGGTTATGATGAAGAGATATGTGTGTAATGTGTATTGTTGTGTTTTGCAGTGCTACCTGTAGGAAGGTTCCGCAAATTTAGATCCCACCCGGTACATTGGGTTCCACCAGGGGGAGAATATAGCCCTGTATAAAATTGGTGTACATATCTCTTTCTCATGCTGGCAGTAAACCTGGTAAGTATGCAGGAATGCCAGTAGTTATCATGGAGGTTTGCCCTCACACCCTGGTGAGGTGTCATATGTCCCATAGGAAGTGACAACATGCTGTATGTCCACGGTTAGTGACATCAGAGATGTGCCTGTTCCAAGGTGATATAAGACACAGCACTGCCTAAAGTTAGCTGTTGAGTTCCTGTTGCTGTGCTGCCTCTGTTCAGTAAGAGGCACATGGAGGTCTGCAACATTGTTGCAGTAGTCTGATGCAGAGCTGTGAGTCTGGCAGCACAAGGCAGACAGAGAAGCTGGTGAATCTCCCTTAGGGGAGAGGTGGAAGCAACTCCATTAGAAACGGAGGAACCTTTCAGAGGGAAGCAGCTGAACAATGGAGGGCTGATTACACCCATTGTGGAGGGCAGCTGGCCCACCGTACTAATAAAGATGATCCTGACTAAAGACACTCTCGTGTGCAAGTGTGGAGTCATTGCACAGAGAGAAGCACCACAGAGGAGTTCCTCATCAGATTCATCCCCAAGCGGACGCCGGGATCCTGATGAGGTGGAGGCGCTGCACTGGATATAGGTAGGACTCTTGTAAACTTCCCCAGACCTCTGGCTAAGCCCCCCATGCTGTACAAGCTATCTCCCTCTCTGATTTACCTAACTCCTCCCTCTCTCCTTCTCACCCATCCCTGCTGCCTCTCACTTCACCCTCTACTCCTCCTCTCTCTCCCATTGGTGTTCCCTCCTTTATAACCCCTGTCTGTCCTCTAGCTCATTGCTCTTCATAGCTTCTTGTGACCCCTGTGTGTGTAGTCCTATGTTTTGCTCTCCTGTCTCTTTCAGCGTTTGTTCCTGTTCCTGCTTACCTCTGGATCTCCCTGGCATGAACTCTGCTTTGTACTGGATTACCCTGCTCTCTCTTGCTCTTGAACCCTGCATTCGGATATGACTTCGCTGCCTTCTGTTACTCCTGGACTCTGGCTTATGGACATCACGATCCTGATCTCTATTACCCCTGGACTCTGGCACATGGACATCCCTACCCGAACTCTGAAACCCAAGGTGTTGCAAGTATACCTTAACCCTCTTTCTACAGGCCTGGCAACACACTACCACACTCTGGGCATGCCCTCACTGCTATGGCTGCGTGTTATAACCCTACCCACCGCAGTACTGGGGACTGGCCAGGTCTGTGGGCATACGGGTGTTACAGACCTAAACACCCACCCTGGAGCAACTACCCCCTTCATCCATCTCCTCTGCTCCCGATAAACAGGCTTCACGTTTAACCCCTACATTGCCTTGTCTTCAGAGCAGAATTGCATTGATTTCAGGTCTGGGGACACCCTGCTTCCCGAAATACAGGCCCTGTTATGAGGTGCCTGAATCCCCATGCAGTATTTAAATCTCCAGCGTCATATGACCGGAACATTTAAATGCATAGGAGATACCGGCACCCCATAATGGGGCCTGTATGTCTGGAAGCAGGGGGCCCCTGGAACTGAAATCAATGTGGTTCTGCTCCAGAGACCCCCTGCTCCCACACACACTAGATCACCTGTGAGAGCTGTGCATGGAGATGTGTCTCCCTCTGTGCAGCTCAGTATGCGACATGATCGTACAGGAGAGAACTTATAAAAACCTGACATTACATTGCTGCTATGCCATACGGTTTTGGCATTTTCCTACCTCACAGTTTGAGAGGGTTTCTGATTCTTTCTGAATACCGTGATAACACAAATGACAAACCGCTCGGTGGGAACATGTCCAACCTTGCGAGGTAGCAGCAAACTCATCAAAGCTACTAGAATAGGCCCCCAGGTGTCTGTATTTCTGTCTGTGGCGGTCATGTGGGGGTGAGAGTGAGAGAGAATGAGAATTATGGGAGTGAGAGGGAGGGGTGGGTGCGAGAGAATGACATGGAGGGGGAGTGAGAATGACAGTGGGGAGTGGGAGAGAAAAGACAAGGGAGGATGAAAGAATGACGGGGAGGGGAGAGTGTGAGAGAGAAAGACAGGGAGGGGAGAGAGTGTGAGACAGAATGACAGGGAGGGGGTGAGGGAGAGAGAAAATTAAAGGGAGGGGAGAGAATTAGAGGTAATGTGAGTGGAGGATTGGAGGAACAGGTCCGTGACGTCAGACGCCGCCCGAGTGCGGAAGTGAGAGACGAGGAAAAGCTGAATAGAGCCAAGCAGAGCTGCGTCTCTACTGAACCCAGAGTGGTTAAACTGCCTTTTTTTTATTCTGGAGCATCCAACGTCGTTATCTGATTCCCTGTGATAATCCCCACCCTAGAGAGCAGTTCTTGCGCTTTGTGTTCTCCCTCAGATGTTAGTTTGAGAGATTGAGAAATCTCTCACACCAGCTGCATCTCCTCTTGGTGATATTTATTGTTTTATTCTTTTTTATGTATTATATTTTTAAAGGTTTGCGCTTAATTTCCTTGCACCAATGTGAGAGAATGAGAGGGAGAGGGGATGAGAAGGAATGAGGGAGAAGGAAAATAGGAATATGAGGGAGAGGGGGGGAGTGTGCATGAATGTTAGACAAATCTGTCTGGTATAACATTTAACATTGTCAGTTATAGTAGATCCCCCCCAAAAATTCTGAAAGTTAATTGTGGGAAGGGGCACAAGGATTAAGTTTCACCAAATACCATTGCACAGACTCTGGCACTAATGTTGGTTACAGTTAACGAGTCTTAGCATTTAGACAGCACTTAACACATCAACATCATTACAGAGTTTTGAAGATCCCTGTTAGCACTCAGAGAGACTTTAATTGAAGTTAAAATCTTACGTCCCTAACAGAGCTCTGTGGATCTACTGTACCCTTTGGTGTTTTGAAAAAAGAAACAATTTCTGAAATAAATGGAGCTTTGAAACCTGCAAGTCACTGAGTGGTTACAGAACTAACAGATTCTTTCTAGCATGCTACACACATTCTCACACAGTCATAAAGGTTTATATACTAAAATTCTACAGCTAATAACAATGTTTCATAGGCCATTTACTTGAAAGGCTAATGATGATGATAATGATTGGGAATAACTATTGCTCTTCAAGAAAAAACACAAGTACTAAATTGTTATCACGATGAACAGGCTAAACGATCTTAGTGAATGTAGCCCTAACTTTCTACTACTATTTAAATGTTTTTTTTTTTTTTACAATTAATTGTAACCTGTTTTGGGGTATGTACAGAGCATACTATCAATCATATAAGACTAGTGATAATAACATTATCATCAGCTTATGGCCGAGTTAGTAAAAAGCATTCTCTCCTTTATGTAGTATATTTAAGAGAATTGGCTTTTAATTACTGTATATTACTTCAAAAACAACAATTATGGTTTGTTATAAGCTTCAGTGAAAGGTTCAACTCTCACAATGGCTCTGAATATCTCACTTAACTTCAAGTAAACATTGATGCTACTAATAACTGAACATCATTGCCCCGAGCCAGCAGGTTTCTCTAATACTGCTTTATATATGCCTTGCAGTGGTTTGCCCCCTGGTTGTGCTTGTTTTCTTTTGAAAAATAATTAAGATTTAATGGCATATTCTCTGAGTTTTCCTTTCAGCTTGTTCTTTGTGCTGCCTACTGTGCTGATTGCATGTGTTTGATCCTGGTCATTACGAGAACTGTACTGTAATTGCTCAACTGGTGACTCATTAATGAAAATCCCACAAGAGTAGAAATGCTGTTCTTCTGATGTTCATCATGTTTACTGTTGGTTGCCTAGTTTAATATATCTTTGGAAAATCTGGTTAAATTATTTACACCATTTTTTACACAGGAACAATTGTAAGTCAGACATGTTAGATGGTTTAATTTAAAAAAAAAAAAGGTGGAAAAGCAGAATGTTTACAAAATCTCCTTTAAGATGAGAGAAAAAAGCATCTTCTAATCTTGAGCTGATTTTTTGCTTCCTATATTTATACTATTATACTATTTTGTTTCCAATAATAATTAAAAACAAAGATAATGATGGGTTTATTTCTGTTTACAATTCTGGCAAAGAAAAGGATGAGGTACAAAACACAGGCTATGACTGGTTAGGAATATGGGAACACTATTTAAAAAGACACTTTAAAGGACCAAGAATGTTGTGTTGGAAATGGAGTGTCATTGCAAGTGATTGACTGATATACTGTAATGTTCGAGACTCTGAGACTAGTTGACAGTGACAGGTCAGGTGGTGGTCTTTCTGTGCCTTGTTATCAATATACAGATGTAGCAAATGTGATTACTCTCACTGGCATGTTGTGGCATGGATAATGCGCCGGAGGGAAAAGTCCCCATTAAGCAGAATTGTCTGCCAGTGATAAGGGGACAGGACTAATGCATTATCTCACCCTCTGCAATGTGCTGGTAGGTGCAATAACATTTTCTAAATCAGTATATATAAAAATGTAATATATATATTCTATATATAACCAACAAATACAGAAATCGAGTTAAAACTGGAATTGAATGACTGAGGTATATGCTTATAGAGATTAGAGACAGGTAATTAGGTCTAACTCATTCTCTACGTCTACCTTTATATAACATATAATTATTAAACTGATATGTGTTGTAACCCAACTGGAACTGATTAACTGGTACATATATTCTGGCTGAAAGAGTAAGGGACCGTTCAGATGGAGGTTCCCCTTCTATGCCTAAAAAAGTATCTAACAGATGTAAAAAAAAAATGGTATTGTTAGTTATTGTTAATCTATCTAACTAGAACCCATAAATTGGTATATGCTGGTAGACCCCCTCTGTCATGATTCCCTCCCATAGTACTCCTCGTAGACCTATAGTGGTACACAGAGTCAGTTTCAGGCCCAGAACTGGTAAAAACCAGAACAGTCCATGAGACCATCTGCTATCATAGTTAGGGTATTATACCCCACCCAGTTTGTTAGTTCTTTGCTTGTCAAAACTTTCTGTTTACAGGTTAGGAGTTGGGTTATTCTTTTTCCCTAGCACTGCGCGACTATCCCTCTATCTTTTTATCAGGCTTCCAGTTCTACTGATCATAAGGTGCCTTCTTGTTTGTTGTCTAATTATTCTCATTGATATTTTTGATCCCCTGCTGTTTGTCTGTCCCATAGCTATCATAGTTTTTTTGTGAAGCTCTGCACATTTTTCAGACTCCATTTTTTCAGTCTTATTATTTTAGTGTTGCCTTCAATTCTATCAGTTTTAATATATTTAGGTCTCCTGTCTTTTGTGGGTTTCCATGTTACCTCTGAAGAGTCCATACATCCTGATAGATTGATAGGCCAAAGATATCAGTCCCTCCAAGGTTCATGGATAAATCCGGTATACTGCTGTCTAAGCTAGACAAAACCTTGAAGGACATGCAGGGAGATTTTTCTAAAATCTTGCAGTACATGCAGGGAGATTTGTCAGTGCTCAGAGTAGATATAACAGGGTTGTCTTCTAGAATGGATAGATTTCAGGCTCAGAAAACACCTTTATCCGATAGAGGGGTGCCACAGACTGTTCTTACTTCCCCAAGTTTTATTCCATGGGGATGTAAAATCCACTTCTGATTGGCTCAAGTACCATGTGAGGGTGGCCATCTTTCTTTTGATGACGTCGTCTTAAAGGCAATTGAAGCACAGCCATTCTGATTGGCTGGCGTCATTGCCTTTAAATCACGTCATCAATTTAAATTTATTTTTGTTTTAATCTCATGGTTTTCACGGCCCAATCAGGGCCGTGGGAACCATATGACGAACATGTGACATCATAGGCCTATAAAAGCCTATGTCATTTCATTTTAGAGCCAGTCGGCTTGGAGGGAGGACCTCCCCTCTAAGAAGAAGTCGGGGGCGTGGCGGCAGAAGACTCCAGAAGACCCGGAGAAGGTAAAGAAGCCCCAAGACTGACGCAATGGAGTACAAGTACTGTAGAAGAAAGAAAACAAAGACATGGTTTTTTATTTTATGTTTTTTTTTTATGGTTTTTTATTTTAGGGGTTTCTGTTTCCTGTGCGTGGATTGGTTCAAGAGCATGCTGTTCCGAGTCGGTGAGTGGGTCATATAATGGTAGGTAAGTAAACAAGAGAAATGTATTTTATTTAGCTTGTACAGGTTTTGAATTTTTTTTTTTATGTGATTGATTTTTTTTTAATGTCCATTTATTGCTCCTGTATTTATGTATATGCCTATGGATATACATAATACAGAGCGAATAAAAGCTTGTATCGCTCATGTTTGCTTTCTTTTTTTGATGCATTTTTAACTGTATTTTGCAGCTTGGTGTGCAAATGTGTTTGCAATAGTTTATTTCAGGGGGGGGGGCTGCTTTTTAATAATGGCTTTTTGTCAGTTAGATTTTGTTGATTGGTGGTAATTTATTTCTGTTTACTTGTTTTGTTTCTAGGATTTGAATAGTGAATTGTGTAATTAATTTGGATTGTATTATAATTGATTTGTGAATGGATTGATTGATGGTATTTTATTTATTTTATTTTATTTAGAGCATTGCTTGGCATACTGTAGTGTACAGTACATGATGCACAGATTATTTGCATCATGTACTGTACACATTGTAAAATTAAAATTTTGAATAGCCATTTGTTCGATATTGATTTGCCAACTGTACTGTACTGTAGGTGCTGTGTTCTTGGGAGATGAGATTTATTTTTATTTGTATTGTGCTGTTTTTATTTGGAGATATTACTGTATGTGTCAGAATGTATTTGCTATGTATTTTTGGCAAAGGAGGACAGCTGGGCTTTGCTGGTGGAGGGGATTCATACTGTATTGCAGTGGTAAGTAAGTATTTTATTATGCTAGTTAATGTGTTTAATATTGGGCCAAATAATCTATTATCCATATCTGGATAATAGTTATTTGTCCCATTAATGTAATGTATGTGTGTTTGGTGGTGCGGGGGGGCTGGCGGTGGTTGATTTATTTATATGTACTGTACTGTGTAGGCCATGTTTTAGTTTTTTTATACATAGGGTTGGCACCTGTGCCTTAACCCCCTTCATTGCCTTAGCGGGCATTGCATGGCCACTAAGGTAATGAAGCTGCTTACATTTTTAATTTTTATTTATTGAGTGCGTGAGCAGGGGGTCTCCTGAAATGAGCAAATTTATTTCAGCCTCAGGGACCCCCTACTTCCTGAGATACAGGCCCCGTTATGGGGTGCCCATATCCCTCTAGTCCTGCGGTCACGTGACCCACAATTTTAACATGGTGGGGATACCGGCACCCCATAACTGGGCCTGTAACTCGGAAAGTAGGGGGTCCTTGCTCACACACACTAAGAATACAAATAAAATGTAAGCAACTTCATTACCTTAGCAGCTACCCGCTAAGTTAATGATTTTTTATTTGGAGGGAGGGGGGGTGTTTGATACTAGTGTGGGGGAGCAGGGGTTCTTCCGAGCTAAACAAAGTTAATTTCAGCCTTGGGGCCCCTACTTCCCGAGATACAGGTCCTGTTATGGGGTGCCAGTATCCCTCTGCATTGTTTAGATTCGATCCCACAGGATTTTAACATGGCGGGTGTACCGGCACCCCATAACGGGGCCTGTAACTCGGGACGTAGGGGGTCCCCGGACCTGAAATCAATGTGGTTCAGCTTCAGAGACTCCCTGCTACAATACTGTAGTTTTAGAATTTTTATAAAACCCCCGCGATCGCCTGTGAGAGGAGCGCAGTTAGAGTGACTGATTCAGACTCCCTTACTGCACGTCTATTACACAAAGGCAGACGCCGGTATGATTCACATAGCAGGGGTACCTGCTTTGGGCATCTAATGCGTCGCGGTCATTTCAACAAAAATAATGCACCAAAACCGGGGGGAATTAGGGGATTATATCGACTTCCAATTCGAGATCCGTTCGAATAAAGGCCGCCCCATCAGTAGGGATCCAAGACATTTTTATCTGTGCAGTTTCAGCTCAGACAGCAAAGATGAAAACATTGAAGTGAAGGAAAAGAAGCCTACTGTATAAAGCCTTGTGTGATAGCAATGTGTGGGGAATGAGTGTGTAATTCACCCCCACCCCTCAATCCTTGGATGGTTCTAGTGGTGCTTACTCTGACTTTCCAGTGGTCTGAAGTAGAAATAAATAATGTTGGTAAAATCATTGCTATAGCTGAAGACGAACACATAAATCCAAAAGGGGTATGAGCCCCCAGTGGAGCAAGAAACCCAGGGCTGCACTCACGAGAAATGAATAAGGGGGACTACACAATATGTCCCGGGCCAATAGCCCTGTGCTACGCAACGCAAAACAAAAAAGTTTTATTATATACAAAGGGAGAGGAACATCAGGGGGTTTGGGATAAGGGGGAGAAGTGTGTTAAAAATACGGTAGGTGGTAACCAGGGCAGAAAGGTTCTCATGTATCAAGTATATTCAATGTGTATATTGATTCCTAGTATATACAACACTTAGGAAACTGACTGATACAGGTCTCAAATAACCAGAAGAAACTAACGGGGTGTACTTTCAGGCTGCTGCAATCAGCTGAAGTATACTTAAACCAGTATGACACTAATGGTGTACATCGTTGCTACTGGTGTCCCAGATTGACACAAGGGAGCAAGAATAGTATGTACCTATGCATCTATGTTCAATACGCGACACTGATGTTGGCGGGATACGTATAGGTATACAGTTAATCCCCTTGATAGGGAGCAGCTTGTATTAGTAGCCTCCCGCAGATGCAGTGCCTAATGCTGTGTCACTACATATAGGGCAGTATAGCCAGCATAATAAATGCGTAAGTCAGAAACAGTATCTGATACTACGTGTTCCGCCGCGTGGCTGCTAGGTGACTCGGTACACCGGAGCTCCTGGCATCATCCTGGTCGCCCCCACCTACGTCAAAGGAATGACGTCATCTAAAACCGACGGGCCGTTTCGCATAGGAACCTATGCTTCGTCAGGGCTTAAAGTGGTCTTACTTACGCATTTATAAAAAACAGTGCAGCAAGCCTCTACATTTGTTACACTGGCAAAGGAGCAAATGGAAACAATGTGAGGCAATTCAACATGTACTTCAACATTCAACATGTACTTTTATTGGTGGAGTCAGTACAAAAACATTTATTTACAATGTTGAAACATTTAAAGTGCACAGCAATTCTAACCATCAACACACAATAATAGATTCTGCAGCCTTTATTAAATTCTTCTGCCACAAAACATTTTTGGTGCATGGGGCAAAGGGAGTTAAAGTGACTTGCTTTTTATGTACTGTATTTGGGGGTTCTCTTTGGGGGTTTATTCATCAAATTATTATGATGAACTGCCTTTTGAAATGACACTGCTGTTAACTATTTCAGCCACACACCTCCAGAGTTTTTAATCCCTCCCTAGCCAAGCGTCAATCGGCTGAGTCACCCTAGCCTACCATCCCCATCTCTCCACTGGGTCGTTGCTACCATCCCCATCTCTCCACTGGGTCGTTGATCTTCTGCATATTGCCATTGTGTTCTTAATCCGCCCATAGCTGACCTACAAACACTCAGTACGCCTGCGTCTAATCACACCATCCCCCTCCCCCAACCCTTAGAGGCCTGTTTTTGGAACGGTAATGCTTTGGAAAATCCCCTCTCAAATTTGAAATGTAAATCTGATGTGCACAGCACTGTGAGAATTGAGAGTACACTGATACAGTATTTCATCAGGGTGTGAAAATATTTGTCAGTCACTATGGTTTACAGTCACATGTTTTTAATACAATACAATACAGTACATTCTTTAATATCTTTAAAATAAAAATATATAAATCCTGGTTTAAATCCTGGTAAAATATTTTATAAATAAATAAATAAATAAAATAATTCATTGGTGCACTGTAGGGGTGGCTGTCAATGATTATGATTCGCAGGAAAGTGAATAAATATTTATTTTATTTTATCAGGAACCAAAAAATATAAATATAAAAATAATCAGGAATAATACATACAGTAATGCAGTCTTTATTAAGTTATTTTGGCAGCTTGAAATTGGATAACCATTTGGAAAACCTTTGTAAAACATGTGGAAACATGAGTAATGCACATTTATAAGAATATTATTTAATACTACAGTATATACAGTACAGTACTGTAATGTACTGTATAATATACTGTATATACTGTATAGTAAAATTATTTTTTCTTTAGTCTTTATCTTTTCCTCATTCTGTCTGCAGTACAGTAGTTCATTGACAGAGGAGAGGTTTTGTGTACATCATTGCTGCTGTTTAAATACTGTACATTTGACTGTACAAGCAGATTTGACTGGACACAACGCCCCCATCCCCCTAGGCCACCGTTTTTCCTGGAACGACAAGAAAACCAAAAATTAGTGAAGTTACTGTACTGTATTAAGGCAGAACTACTGTAGGTGGCTGGTGCAGCTTTCTCTGGAAAGAAAAAAAATGGGGCAGTTAGTAGGCAGTTACTGTAGTACTGTCAAACTAGTCTACTGTATACTGTACTGGAACTACTGTATATTCTGACTACTGTTAAATTCTATGTACTGTAACCTGATGGCTGGTACTGCTCTCTCTGTAAAGAAAAAACGAACTACTGTATACTCTTACTATCTGGAAAGAAAAAATCTGTGCCATACTTACCTGTAACATACTGTACTTACAATACTACAGCACAGTACTACTTTCCTGATGCTTGCCCATTACGAGCAATGACAATGGGCAACACAGTGGCAATATGGTCTATATATTTATTGCAGCGTTACACGGTGAGTACATCGTTCCAAAAACTCAGTATGCCTTTAAGATTACCTTTGAGTATGGCAACCCTCAGATCGTTCATCTTATGGCCAGAGTCAGAGAAATGTTCGTCAACAGGACTGTCTCTTGTTCCGCGTGTGATGCTGTGGCGATGAAGGTTCATTCTCTTGTTTAGCTCTGTCCTGTCTCACCTATGTAGTAGCAGCCCCCTGGGCATTTCATGCACATGATGAGGTACACGACATTGCTGGAGGAATTTATTAAGTTATTTTGGCAGCTTGAAATTGGATAACCATTTGGAAAACCTTTGTAAAACATGTGGAAACATGAGTAATGCACATTTATAAGAATATTATTTAATACTACAGTATATACAGTACAGTACTGTAATGTACTGTATAATATACTGTATATACTGTATAGTAAAATTATTTTTTCTTTAGTCTTTATCTTTTCCTCATTCTGTCTGCAGTACAGTAGTTCATTGACAGAGGAGAGGTTTTGTGTACATCATTGCTGCTGTTTAAATACTGTACATTTGACTGTACAAGCAGATTTGACTGGACACAACGCCCCCATCCCCCTAGGCCACCGTTTTTCCTGGAACGACAAGAAAACCAAAAATTAGTGAAGTTACTGTACTGTATTAAGGCAGAACTACTGTAGGTGGCTGGTGCAGCTTTCTCTGGAAAGAAAAAAAATGGGGCAGTTAGTAGGCAGTTACTGTAGTACTGTCAAACTAGTCTACTGTATACTGTACTGGAACTACTGTATATTCTGACTACTGTTAAATTCTATGTACTGTAACCTGATGGCTGGTGCTGCTCTCTCTGTAAAGAAAAAACTAACTACTGTATACTCTTACTATCTGGAAAGAAAAAATCTGTGCCATACTTACCTGTAACATACTGTACTTACAATACTACAGCACAGTACTACTTTCCTGATGCTTGCCCATTACGCGCAATGACAATGGGCAACACAGTGGCAATATGGTCTATATATTTATTGCAGCGTTACACGGTGAGTACATCGTTCCAAAAACTCAGTATGCCTTTCAACAATTCGTCCTTTTTGGAGGGTTTCGCCACTTTCCGGATATGGTACTTCAGCTGATGCCAGACCATTTCGATCGGATTGAAGTCTGGCGACCTGTCATTGGAAAGAAAGGACAATTGGTTTAAGAGCTAAAAACAGTGGGGAACAAAAATGGGACACGGTCTACTGCACTTACTCCGCTGGCGTCTTCACCCAGTTGATGCCACGCTCAAGGATATGTGCCGTTGACGCAGTGTGCTTGGGATCGTTGTCCTTGTAGAAGCGGTGACCATTGGGGAAGTCGCGTGTGATGTATTGCACTATCTCGGGCACAACGTTGTCTTGGAAGAAAGCTTTATTCATGATTCCTATAGCAAGAAAAGAAAAGTGCTCAAAAAACTGCACAATAGTACAGTACAGTGCATACGGTAAGGCAACACTAGTCAAGTACAGTGCATTAGGCGACATTATATTTGATAAATTTTACCTTCAAAGATGACAATGCATCCCGGTCCACGCCTAGAGATGGCACCCCACACATGCAGCTTCACAGGGTGTTTTGGCCGCGGCTTCAAAGATAAGCGGCCTTTTTTGTGGAACGCAAATCTTGCAAATCTCTCCAGCGACACAGTTGACTCATCAGTGAAGATGCAATCCTGGAAAGTCTCCCCACTGTTGATCCATGCCTGAGCCTGGACCACTCTTTTGATTTTGTTTGCGTCCTGTATCATGGGGTATGCTCTGTAATGACAAGGAAAATTTTTTTTTAGCGTCACAGTGCAGTACAGTTTGCTAAACAACACTTTTACCTCCTGTACTGTCCAGTACTAACCTCACACGTCCATATTTCCATCCAATGCTGCGTCTCATCTTCTTTATGCTGCTCTCGGATACAGTCAGATTGTGCTTTTCCTGCAGAGTGTTTTTAACCCTTAATGCACTCCTCTCATCATTCTCCTCACTTATTTTGTCCACCAGAACAGTTGTCTCCCTAGAATGTAAAGAAATTATATTGTTTTATTAATATGCAGCAATATAAAATGTATGTATTAATATACAAAATAAATATACTGTTGTAATATAAATATAAATATACAGTACATCCTATACAGTATATACCGTTGTAAGATTAATTGAAATATACAAAAAATGTATACTGCTTTACTATAAATATAAATAGACAAAATATATATACTGTTGTACTATAAATATTAATATACAAAATACATATACTGTTGTAATATAAATATAAATATACAGTACATCCTATACAGTATATACCGTTGTAAGATTAATTGAAATATACAAAAAATGTATACTGGTGTACTATAAATATAAATAGACAAAATATATATACTGTTGTACTATAAATATTAATATAAAAAATAAATATACTGTTGTAATATAAATATAAATATACAGTACATCCTATAAAGTATATACCGTTGTAAGATTAATTGAAATATACAAAAAATGTATACTGCTGTACTATAAATATAAATAGACAAACTACTGTATGTTGTAATATAAATCAACAGAAATAACAACAGTATTACAGTAGATACAGAACTGTACTGTAGATGTACAGTACAGTTTTCTATATTTTTTTTTTGTTAAGTTTTATAAATATACTTACGCGTTTGTTACCCTTGGTGCCTTTTTCCGGTCTCTGTTTTGTCTGTGTGCATGATAGCTCACGGTGTTTAATGGCACAACGAGGCCAGAAGTAGCTAACCAGCATTGGATAGCAGCAATTTGGTGTCCGCTCGTGTACATGTCCTTAATTCGCATGCTGAGATCCTTTGAAATCTTTTTAACAGGCATTGCTGCGAGTAGAAAGAAATACAAACACAAGAATGTATATTCGATGTTTAGTCGATGTGTATTCTATGTGCAGTCAATACACAAAATGGATGATGTATTTATACGGTAATGACTCACACGCCCACTTTCAACACCTGTACCTGGTCGCCATGCATAAAAGGTCACACACTTTGCATAGCCCACCACTCCATGATCTTTATCTGAACTTGCCCTTGTCCAGATACTGTACTGCATTGTGCCACCTGCTTCCATGGAGCATCCCCGGTTCTATGGACGCAAGAACCCTCTCACCTCTGCCGTGCCTGTCATGCTGAAAAAGCGAAAGGCGGTTGCCGTTTCCACGCCAAGGGCAAAGCGACAGGCTAAGGCCAATAAAGAAAACCTTCTGCTGACCCCAAAGGTTAAGGGTTTTCTTAGACGTAAGCCTCATTATGTGAAGAAGATATACGGTGATGTACTCTCGACGCAGAACAAATGGCAGCCAACCCATCGGACCCGCAGACCATTTCCTCCCATATGCTTCGATGACTCTGCTGTAGCTGTCCCGGAAATCTTCATCCCGTCTTCTCCACCCCCATCTTCTCCGGTTCCATCTGACGACGCTGCCGCCTCTGAAATCCACGGGTCACTGTCTCCTTTGCGCTTAGACGACTCTGCTTCTCGCCCGGAAATCCAAAGGTCACCTTCTCCATCCCTCTTCGACGACGCTGCCGCTTCTCCTCTACTGGGTATCCACAGGTCACCTCCTCCACTCTCCATCGATGCCGCTTCTGTCCATGGAACCCCCATCTCATCCTCCGTTGCACCCATCCCCCCAGATGTCCAGACGCCATGCACAAGAAGCAGCTCGTTGGACCGGATGCTGAATGGGATAAGTGTGGATCTCCCCGGGAATTCTATTGTGCTGGCAAAGATAGATCTGCTTCTGGAGACAATGCTAAATGTGGAGCAACGGATGCTACAAATGGAGCAACGAATGGATCAACGGATGGAGAAGATAGAGGCTGACATTGTGGGCATACATTATTTGCTCGGTGCTAATGCCCCTGTTTCCCCGACGGCGGAGCAGGAGGGTGACATGGATGTGATGAATGGGACCTTCGACCCCCTTCCATCACCAAGCACCCCCCCTCCTCCACAAGATGTAGTGTACATGTATGCCGTTGAGGAGGACATGACAACCCCATCAAGACCACGCCAGGAGACAACACGGCGACCAAGACCGGAGGAAAGCTTCCTCCCAGACATCCCACCATCGCCCCTCGCCACAAGCACACCCGTTCCCAAAAGACCTACACCCGCTTGCATTGAAACAGTGCCCGACATCACCCTGTGCGATCTGCCACCGGGGCTCAGGGAGAAGTATAGAGTGATGAGTGCTGGTGTACCCCACAAGTATGCCTTGATCATTTTTAAGCACCATGTTCCCTACACGTTGTACTTCGAGTGGGTGTTCAAAGTGAACTACGAAGGAAATCGCGTTAAAAAGGCCCTTCCTGCCAAGGAAAAACATTGTAGATGAAATGCGGCGCTTTTATACAGTTACAGATCCTGTAATGAAACGCATTAGAGACTGCATTAATGGCGTTTTGCGCCATGCAAGGAATCGGCCATGGATGGACAATGTGGAGGACTGTCAGTGAGACCATACTGTTGTGCTGAACTGTATTGTACTGTACATGTTAAACAAAGGAGATGTTGTTGTGTGTTTTTTTTCACAGGACATGCACAACTCAAGTCCCTGATGGCCGCAAACAGGCATGGTTTTCAATGTTGCCCTGAAAACCTGCCCTGTTTGCTGCCCTCTAGGACTGAACTGGTGCAGGTCTGACTGACAGTGTTGCGCACTATCCCACTGTACTGTACTGTATACAGTACTGGGTTTCTTTAATAAAGGAGATGTTACTTAAAATGTCACTTTAACTCCCTTTGCCCCATGCACCAAAAATGTTTTGTGGCAGGCAGAAGAAGTTAATAAAGGCTGCAGAATGTATTATTGTGTGTTGATGGTTAGAATTGCTGTGCACTTTAAAAGTTTCAACATTGTAAATACATGTTTTTGTACTGACTCCACCAATAAAAGAACATGTTGAATTGCCTCACATTGTTTCCATTTGCTCCTTTGCCAGTTTAACAAATGTAGAGGCTTGCTGCACTGTTTTTTTACTGCCTGGTCACGCAATTGGCTTAGGAACTACGGCAATTGGCGTGGGAAATAGGTCAATTGGCGTGGGAACTTCTGTTCTAGGGCACCTAGAAATAAAATTCATTTTGCCCCTAGATGTTAGGAACCCCCTCACTTGACCCCAACAGGGTCCGAGCAGTAATGGCGGCGAGAAAGGGTCACGCCGGCGAGGAAGGTGCTACCATTGAGCGCAATGGCGGAGAAAGCTTTGAACAGGCTAAGTCAGAATGAGCAGAAACCTGGAACTCACAACTCCGGTTCTGTTCGACCTAGAGGGCTCAAATTCGGTCACCATGTAGTCCTAGTTGCGGCAGGATTGCATGGCAAATTGCGTCCCTCTCGTGGCAACAGAACGGAGTCAGGGCGATGTTAAAGTTCAGGTTTCTGCCATTGACTTGCATGGCAGAAAAAAAACCACTTTGGTAATGTTCTTTTAAACTGTCTTTTTGTATCTCTGGTTTCAGGGGTCGTGCAAGGCTGATATTTTGCCACTATGGCAAGGGTCCTCCCGCATGAGGACCAGGTCAATTTCAAACCGCTCAGACCCACAGAACGGATTATGTTTCATTATACTTATATACAGGATTTATATA
This sequence comes from Ascaphus truei, assembly GCF_040206685.1. NCBI lineage: Eukaryota > Metazoa > Chordata > Amphibia > Anura > Ascaphidae > Ascaphus > Ascaphus truei. The sequence goes on from NC_134493.1 coordinate 16,610,110, forward strand.
TTTTTATTTTAAAGATATTAAAGAATGTACTGTATTGTATTAAAAACATGTGACTGTAAACCATAGTGACTGACAAATATTTTCACACCCTGATGAAATACTGTATCAGTGTACTCTCAATTCTCACAGTGCTGTGCACATCAGATTTACATTTCAAATTCGAGACGGGACTTTCCAAAGCATTACCGTTCAAACAACAGGCCTCTAAGTGTTGGGGGAGGGGGATGGTGTGATTAGACGCAGGCGTACTGAGTGTTTGTAGCTCGGCTATGGGCGGATTAAGAACACAATGGCAATATGCAGAAGATCAACGACGGCAATATGCAGAAGATTTCAACCGCTCAGATCCACAGAACGGATTATTTTACATTATATTCTCGTGGGAACTACTTAGGGCCGCGGTCAAGTTCACGGGCAATTGGCGTGGGAACTTCTGTTCTAGGGCACCTAGAAATAAAATTATTTTTGCCCATAGATGTTAGGCACTGTATACCACTGTACAGTATACTGTGGAAGACACATAATGAAACGAAACTGAACATGTAGAATAAATGCATAGTTTTATTTATTCGGGTTTATTACACAGTATACTGTACAGCCGCGAAACATCAGCATACAGTACAATATTATCCATCGAAATCCCCCCATTAGCTGTTTTCTTTTCTGAGGAAAAACAAAAAGAAAAGTTTTAATGTACAGTAATGGTCAGCCCCCTAAAGAAGTACCCAGCCAGCCCCACCAAAATAATACGGCAACAAGACAGTACTCACCATTGAATTTCCCATTCAGCTGGCGCCGGCACCGGTCCACTGCTAGTCCAGCTTTCTTCATCATCCACGTCGATAGTTGGCAGCGGGACTAGTCCACCTGTAGTCAGCAGGTGAGGCTGGAAATCGCTTAGGTACATGCAAGCTTCATTAAAACTGCACGCCAAATCCAGCTTAGCCTCAGGCTCAGGCTCAGGGTTGTTACTGACAGTGGGACTGTCATTGGAAGCCGGTGCTGGTGCTGGTGCATTGCTTGGCAGCGACTGTCGCTTCTTAGTTTATTTTAACACGACCCTTTGCCTTTTGCTGCCTCCATGATCATAGATACGGGAAAAATCTGGTGACACACACCAATATCCTCCAACAAATTGGGGCTCAATACGGTGAAAACAGGGGTCACTACATAACCTTTTCCTTACTGCATGCTTCCACGTATGAGGAGTTGGCGAAAATTTGTAAAAGTCATAGTTTTCGATAAAATACTGATAAATTTGAGCAACTGTTGCCATCTTATCCTCTGTTGCATTAATCGCGGCCCATTTCAAATACGCGTAACTTCTGTCAGGTTTTTGGAAAGCGGGCTGCACTTGAACACTCATGGTGGGTCTCTGCAGAATAGTGTATCACAAACTGAAACTGGTCTTTGTCTTTCTTTAATATAAAAAGCCTAAATTGATACATTTTTGCAACCTCTTCCTTCAGTCTCAAGGCCAAGGCCAAGTTACAATAGCACACTGTGGTACGGTATCTTTTTTAAACGAAACACCTGCAAGCTGACACATTACTGATTCGGCGCATTACAATTCATGAATTTCTGCCATCTTGCGGACACGCGAAGCATTGTAGCCTATTAAAATCCGAACCATTATCAATAAACACATCAACCGCGCGTCAGCCGGGCATGACCCTGGCTGGGAGCGCGGCATGCTCCGGGTGAACAGCGTGGCATTCCAGGAACATGCCAGGTACAAGCCGGTGATTACTTCAAATAAAAGCTGCCGCTGCTGTATATGCAATGGGCTTGGTCAAATCTGTATTCTCAATTTGATTATAATGTCTGAATGTGGCAATGTAGCAGACACCAGCTTGAAAAAGTAAAACAGTTTAAGAAGTGTTAGTTAGGTAAAAAAAGTTTCAATATACATGTCCTAGTACTAAAACCACTAACATATTACATCAAACAGGTTACTGAAGAGAGAGGGAAAACCACCAGTGATCTGAGAATGGACTAATAGTCTACATATTGTGAGAAATTTGCTATGTAGACTATTTTTTTGCAAAAGTATGCCCATCTATTAGCATCATATATAAAAGATACCTTTCTACATTTAGTCAAAACAATAAAATGGAAAGAAAGTTATAGATGGGCTACTTTCGACGTCCAGTCATTATATACTTGTATTACTCACAGTAAAGGCCTAGAGGCTGTGAAAGAGGCACTAATACGTGACTCAGATCTACATCCATTAAATAGTGAATTTATTGTTGATGCAATCAAATATATATTGTCACACAACTATTTTCTGTTTATGAACCAATTTTACATCCAGATGTGTGGCGCAGCTATAGGGACAAGCTTTGCCCCCAGCTATGCCAACTTATATATGGGGGCATGGGAGGATCGACACATTTGGAATAATAATCCATTTGCTAATAAAGTCATCATTTGGCAGAGATATATTGATGACGTCCTGTGCATCTGGGAAGGTGGTAAAGATACTCTGAATCAATTTAAAACATATTTGAATAAAAACAATTTTAATTTGAAATTCACCTCAGAGACAAATACATACCAAATATACTTTCTAGACCTGAGCCTAGAGTCGAGAGTAGGTTTACAAATGAATACTAAAACTTTCTTCAAGAAAGTAGACACAAACAGCTTTTTATTGTCATCGAGCAATCATAAAAGATCTTGGATCAACAATATACCTACAGGTCGGTTCATGCATATATAACGCAACTGTAGTCTTCAGACAGATTGAGGTTCAATCCACAATTCTGTTTGTAAAATTCATCAACGAGGATATGACAGGACCATGCTGATTAAATCTTTGGTAAAATGTTAATGGTATAAACAGGAAGTAACTTTTATTGCAAAAGTAATGTAAAAATAGTGACATTATAATTGATAATAAGATTAAAATTCCATTTATTACCGAATTTAATTCGGTTAGCATGAATATTCAAAAAATTATAAATAGGAATTGGAATATTTTGTGTAATGATCCTATTCTTGGTCCTTCCCTCTGGTCACAACCCAGCTTCATTTACCATAAGGCAAAAAATGTGAAACATTTTCTGGCACCAAGTGATATTGGACCCCCAGTACATACACCTTCGGGGATCCCCTGGATGCCTAAAAAACCTCCAGTTAACTTCAGCTGTGGAAAATGCAAAGCTTGTAGTATGCTTAATGTAGATCGAAAAGCATTTTTTTCCAATACCACCAAAGAAAGATTTATAGTTAAAGATTGTATATCCTGTAAAACTACACACATAGTATATCTTTTACAGTGTCCATGTGGGTACCAATATATTGGAGGTACGAAAAGATGTCTCAAGATAAGAATACTTGAACATGCAAGAAATATTAGTCTCGGTTTAGAACAACATAGTGTGTCTGAGATAAGATTGGAGTTCCAATTAGTTCCCGATATATATACAATCATTTGATATGATCTATTTTGACCCACTTAACTATGAGATCCATATTTGTTCTTGTTAGAATATATAATGCTATAAGTATACATCCTCTGATGTTGGAATGATTTAGAAGAAAAGCCCCAGTCCTTGTTTCTAATTTTTCTATAAACATCTCATCAAAGAGATAATGAATACAGAATTCTAGTTTTTATTATTGTGCACTAATTTCTTTTCTCTTTATTTTTTAAAGAATTTATGGTTTTACGTTTTAAATAAAATTGTTGTGTTATGTGTAATTGAAATGATATGTATTATATTCCCTATAGTTAGGGATTCCATAATGTAAGGTGTTTAAATTTGATTATACAACAGCTGTGATCGCCTTTAGTGAGGGGCTGTCCCATCCTCCGACAGCCAATCAAAAGAAAGATATAGATATAAGAAGTGCCCATTGAGAACCTCCAATTATTCCCTGACGAAGTATTTTTATATGAAACGCGTAGGCAGAGGGCGCGTTCCAGCTTACACTCAATAGTATTGACTATTTATCCTTTATCACAATTGGTGATTTTGTTTGTGGACATTGTACATCGGCAACTTGAAAAAGATGCAACGGAGCTTGGATAACGTCATCGGTGCACTCCCGGAGACCCGACATCCGGATCCAGTAAGGAGTCTGCGTCACTTCACATCCACGGCAGCAGCATTTCACTATGCAGTGAGACGCACATCTAACCGAGTGAAAGGACTCTAGAGACTGCTACCAGAGAGGGAAGGGATCTGACCTCCTCGCCTGATCTGAATCAACGTTATCGGATGCAGTTGCTGTTGCTGATGTAGTAACATGTCCCAAACATGTCATGCTATTATATGATTTGATTGATGTACGTGCAATACTCACCTGCTGATATTATAAATTATAATTTATATTTTACTACACTATGAGGTTTTGCGCTGTTTTCGTTTTTTTGTTTTTTTGCATTAGTACTACGGTTTGTGGAGCCATGAGTACAGGAGCAGTAACCTCCATATAACCCAATGACTGTTAACAGGTTTATATATACAAATACTTGTTGATATACAGTATTAATACAGCACTCCAATTGAGTTAAAACACTCACAATCACAACTGTTGATTTATATATTTATATTCACTATAATTTGCACTAATTGGTAATTGGTTTATATCCTATCACCAAAGCAATTTATCACAGTTATCTGAGTGCAGATCACTTGTTCACGTTTTCCTAACACAAATGCACCTGCAAAATATCTCCTTCCCTCTCTAATGGAGGGAGAACTTCCTTAATAGACAGGTCATTCACAGGTTGCATATGAAGATCTGCCATTTAAAAGTGGCATGAGCTTAAAACAATGTGAGCAGAAGGGTCACAATTGAAATTTACAAACACTGAGAAACCCTGCAAGCTTGTTATGCACCTGTGGGTGACCAGCCTAGTAAGCCAATTCTCCTTCCAATAGTGAGGTTTGGAGAGATTTTCCAGGTACAATAGTGTTAAAATTTGAAAGAGGGAATACCTTGCAAGCTTAAAATGCTTTAGCAAAATAGTTTAATTAAATAACTCTCACTTATTGTCACGCCCGAATACCCGCAGACCTGGCAAGACCCCAATACTGAGGTGGGAAGGATATTACCACATACCCACAGCAGTGAGGGCGTGCCCGGAGTGTGTTATGGCATTGCCGGGCCTGTTGAAAGATAGTTAGTGATACTTGCAACGCCTTGGGAGTACAGAGTAAGAGTAGTGGTGTCCGTGCGCCAGTGTCCAGGGATACAGAAGTCAGAATCGTCAAGTTCATAAGCCAAAATCCAGGGGTTCCAGAGGTCAGCAAGGTAGAGTTCCTATGCAGGGTTCAAGGGCAACAGAGAGCAGAGTAGTCCAGAACGAGCAAAGGTCAAACCAGGGAAATCTAGGGATAAGCAGGAGCAGGAACAAGCTGAAACACAGAGGAGAGACAAGCATAGGACTGCACATACAGGTGTAACAAGAGCTATGCAGAGCAATGAGAGAAAGGACAGACGGGTTATAAAGAAGGGAACACCAATAGGAGAGAGAGGAGGAGCAGAAGGTGGAGTGGGAGACAGCAGGGATAGGTGAGGAGAAGAAGAGGAGGATCCTGATCTTTCAAAAATACTGAAAACATCTCCTAATATGGTATGCCGTAGACCTAGAAATTTAAGGTATCGCTTGGTACATAGTCATTACCAAGAAAAACCAACCAAAACATGGCTAAACATGGCTAAACATGGCTAAACATGGCTAAAAACCAACCAAAACCTTGTGGGTTTTACACATCTGGCCATTGTAAAGCATGTACGTCAATGGTAAATACAACATTTTTTTCTGATTCTCAAAATACCAAAGTATACAGTATCAAAAGCTTCATCAATTGCCTCACGACCGGTGTCATATATCTCATTAGTTTCCAATGTGGCAAATAATACGTTGGAGAGACACAAAGACAACTCAAGATGAGAGTTCTTGAACATCTTGGCTCCATACGTAATAATGCTGGCACTCCAGTCGCTACACATATTAATGGTCTACATAATGGAGACACTTCTGCCCTCAAATTTGTAGGGATAGAACATATACACTGGGGAGCACGTAAACTTCTCCAGAGAGAATGCCGATGAATTCACACCCTCACACCCCTCACATGGTCTCAATGAAGGATTTCTTTACACTTCATTCCTTTAATATATTCTCCCTATTTTTTCACTTGTCGCTGTCATTTAGTATATTTACAGTACACTTATATGGTTATCACATATGTTAGGGGGATACAGGTATATTTTTAACATTAGAGGTTCAGTTTTGACCACTAGGGGGCGTTTCCAAAAGAGTAGTTCATTCCTACATCACACACTTACTTTGTTTTGTCCCTCACTAGTCACCTTATGATAGCTAAATTTACCTTGGCACATACTTACTTTTGCTTCACATTTACAGCTTATCACGTTAGGACTCTCACACACTGCACCATCATTATTATATGTATCACAACATCATGAACTGTTAATATGAGTACATGGGGATCCAGGTATATTTACTAAATTAGTGGTTCCGTTTTGACCCCTATGAGTGGTTCCAATAGTGTAGTACACTTCTACACCACAATCACACAAACTATATTATCAGTGTGCCAATTTTGTTTTGGTTGGCACTGATATCTTATCGTTTTTCTGGGGGCCTCTATCTGGAGATTTTTATTAGAATCTTTGATCCCTTGTTGCCCAGTCTCTGGTCATTTTGGCCTATTTTACTTACCTATATGCAAATCAGACCTATACATACCCCGGTCATATATTGATGGCATATTGAGACGCAACACAACATGATTTGAAGTTTCATATATGATCTTTATTGGGATAATTTACCTTACTCACATGTATGTCACAAATGTCTTCCTTTATGTTTGGACTGTCTCCTGATAATGTCAAGCATTACCTACAGTATGTAGAACCTACCTTTAGGTTAGGCAAACTGTAGATCACCATAGATCTCTGTCCATCTGTGTGACTCAAGTGTCCTCTATGTACTTCGGACTCCGTTTTGATGACGCTAAACCCTATCAAGATAAATTACCTTTGTGTATCTAAGATTAAGTGTATTCATTAATACTCTAGACTGCTCTCGACTTGGGTATATTCTATATTAGTATAGTCCAATAGGATCTTTAACACACTATATACTGGACTGAACTGAATATAGACCCAATGTACTTATGATCCAAGTGCACGATTTAAGTGTCCTCTAAGAACTTTGGACTCCGCTCTAATGGTGCCAATGATGGGATCTCTATGACGATACTACTCACCAATTTATTCCTACTTATAATAACTAAGTTCTACTTTACGATTGAAATGCTCTTTATGAGCTTTGTACTCCACGAATCTGACTGATCTCAGAGGGTATCTGTACCCTCTGTATTTAAGACTATGACATGGGTTGTATACCCTGTGTTGCGCAGATAGGTCTCTCTCTACATACACCTATCATCTAGTGACTAGACATATTTGCTCCCTATACTTACTATAGCAATGCCTCATTATGCGACAGCTGTTGCTTCTGACAACATGATATACATTGTTAACATACCTACCATATGATTGGCTGACACTTTGGCTCCTCCTATGAATAGGACTATATCAGATATAAGGATGCTCACTGAATGTGACTCCTCCCCCTGAAGAAGCGTGCCGTAGCACGTGAAACGTACGTCGGGTATGGTGACGCCGGGTTCATGACATACACCACGAGGGACGGCGTTTCTGAAGACACGGTTGTATTAAGCGTGATATTGATAGAGGAGTACCTCTATCTCTTAGTCTGGTCTCTTAGACCAGTGACACGTCACACAATGCTATACTGCTGCGGCACAGTTTATTCGAGCATTTGCCCGTTCTGTGCCGCAGCAGTAGCCTGGCGCGCGCCCGAGTGTGACGGGCGCACGCCGAAGCAGCGGAAGAGCGCCCTCCGATCGGGGCGCTCTCCCTACCGCTGCCGGGTCCGCCGGGTCCCCCGGAACCCCCTGCCGCTGTCCCGCGATCGCGGGACACCAGGGCTCCCTCGGGGAGCCCCTGGACACGCGTGCAGCGGGCGCACGCTCCCGATGACGCGTGACCGCGCGTCTATGACGCGCGGCACGCCGAGGGGCGGCCACTAGCAAGCCGGGAGATTTCCCGGCTTGCGGTACCGACCACACTTCAATAAAGTGTGTCGGTAGTGTACATACCTTCGTTTGGAAGTTTAAATGCAAACAGCACGGACGGCACTTTGTTGCACCAATACTTTCTGTATGATCCTGCTTCTCCAGACAGTATGTACATGCTATCCTACAACACCAGGCTATGAGTATACTGACAACTATAACTCTATACATGATATGTGTTTCCTGGTGTCTGTTTATTACAACTTCTATGTAGGAGTCTCTATATATATGTACCTATAATGTATATGTGTGATAGTGACTACTAAGATGCGAATATAGGACAACTGATACATAGGGGGCTATGCACTAAGTTCCGTAAAGTGGCTTTAAGAGCGGAAAGTGCTTAGCGAACGTGATATTCCGCTCAGCGCGATTCACAGAGCAGCACTAACAGGCATTTTCCGTTATTAAACTGCCTTTTTTCCTGAAATTTTTCTAAGTCCCACCAAACCCGTACGATCAGCTAAAAAGCTGATTTCTGCCCTTCTGCGGGATTCTCTAAGCTACGCTAAGACACCGTTCTTTAAAAACCCGCGAACAAAACACGCCAGCCCAAGGCAGGTGGGAAAAAATCAGGACTTAGAAAAATTTCTTTGTTTACATTTTTGCAGGCGCAACACCCATACAACAGGCCGGCGGGTGTACCCGGTTGACCCCGCGAGGATCCCAGAGGGAGGCCGGGGGTCCCACGGTTGTCCCTGGCTGAGCCATGGGGGTCCCCGGCTCACCAAGCGGGGGTCCCCACGGGAGTGTAGGGGTCCCCGCAGGAGTCCGGGGGTCCAGCGGCCGTCCTGGGGTGCCCGCGGGCCTGCAGTACCAATGTTGCGCCTCAAAAAATAATAAACAATATTTATAACTAAATACACCCCCTTAACACATACAATACAGTAATGGGCAAAATTACTATTATCCACATATGGATAATAATGCATTTGCCCATTCTAAATACATATAAATTACATTAAATACAGTAAATACATTTTACACTTACACAGGCGCCCATGATGAAGGCCGTCTTCATCCTCATCTTCATCCTGCCCATGTCCCTCCAGTGCTGCAAAACATACACAAGAATAAAAAGAGCCCCTAACCCCTTAATCACCTTAGCGGTCATTAACCACTACAGTCATTAAGGGGTTAACCCACCCTCACCCACCACTTGGGAGGCCTAAATAGCCACCCCCACTACCCATCCCGTGAGGACTAACCACCCTCACCCACTAACACAGGCGGGAGGCCTACCCACATACCCTTGGGGCCAATACCCCCTTACCCCACCCCCAGTACCCACAAAAAAAACAATACACAGCCCCACAATAAACATCATTATATTTATTCTATACATAACCCACCCCCTGTGCCCCCCCATAAATACATGATTTATTATTTTACATACAGGGGTTAATACCCCAGGCCCACGGGAGTCGCCGTTGGGCCTGACGTGTCACCTCACAGACCTCATAGTAGCCCAGCACCATGTTTCAAACAGGGTCTAGAGGCCTATGGGTGGTCCCCGCCAGGCACCATGCTCCACCAGGTGGTCTCCGCGGGTCACCGTGGGCCACAATGGGGTCCCCATGGGTAGGCCCGCGGCTTTCTGGGGGGCCCGGGTCAGACCCACAGGTGTCTGAGGGGCCTCGGGGGGTTCCCACGGAGGCCTGGGAGCCCTCGGGTGGTCCCTACAGGTCTGCAGTGCCCCCACAGATGTGTGGCCACCGGTTCTTCCCCGCAGGTGTCCCCCGTGAACCCGGCAGCCTGGTACCCATTTGAAGCCCGATGAGAGCGCAGGTGGTCTCCATAGGTCCCCCGCAGACCAAAAGGAACCAAACCTGTATGTAAAAAAAATAAACCTGACCTATACATTAAATACATCAATTCTCCCCACCCCTCCCACACACCCCCCACCCCCTCCACCCCCAACACATACAGTACAATAATGTGTAAAATAACTATTATCCAGATAGGGATAAAATATTATTTGCCCATTATTAAACACATTAACTAGCATAATAAAATAAATAAAGTTCTACTGACCTCATCAATAAGAAGCCCCCTCGACAGCAAATTCAGTGTCCTCTGTTGCCAACAAAATACATTGCCAATACATTGCAATTACATTATGATATCAATGAACCCCTTAATCACCTTATCAGATAATAACCGCATAGATAATTAAGGGTTTAAGCCACCCTGGCCCGATACCCACCCTTCACACAATCATTTGTACAGTGGTTTCATCATGTACATTGTACTTAGTATGATATCTTCACTTGAGAAAGACCACGCTTGGTGGTTGAAACGTTGTGCCTGTTTAATAAATTCTTTTGAAAATCCGCAGTGCCCTGGAACCTTCTCCTTTTTTGTCTGCTTTGGAGCTTGTCATTGTCAGGAACTCCCTTGTTCCAGAAGCACCGGTAACAGCAAGTATCTACTATTACTCAGATTGTGGTGTGCAGCATTACTTTTGCTTTTTGTGATTTACTCTGCCTTTTGTGCTAGCACCCTCATTACAACCTTTAGGTTGATTACTACAGATGTAGGGATTTATTACTCACATCCCTGCACAATTAGAGAATCTTTTGAATCTTTTGTGTCCTTTAGGATATCACTATTTTTGCCTATACACTAGTGAAGGTATTTTTTAACCTCTGTTTTTTTCTGGTGTTGGTGTCTGTTTCACTGGTTCAGGGGAATACTGGCTCAGGTGCTCTTCTATGGAAGGGCTTACGAATGTATCCATTGGCATACTTAATAAAGCCGAGACCAAAACATTTAATGAGGAGGAGGTTAATCAGATCTTGTTCAAATCTACACCCAAGGAGGCGTTTGGTCCTGACCGACCCACAGATCATATAAAAGATCTGGAGAGACTTAAAAGGAAAGAAATTGAACTGTATTCACATGGGAACACTCTAACTGACTACTAAAAGCAGAGGCTCATACCTAGAGGGTTTAGGATCAAAAATAGACCCACTATTGGCATAAACAGCAGGGAATTCTGTGAAAATTGGTGCGAGATCCTCAATAGGGCTTCATTAGATCTTATTGTTTTGGTTATAGAGGAAGTAGGATCTCAACTTTCTAAAGTCAGGCATGACATTTTGAAAATCGAAATTACCATAGAACAGACTCATCAAAATGACATTACTATGAAATCTCTAGATGAACTAAAAGAAAAAATGCAAAAATTCAAAACTGACTTACTGTAATTCACTTTAAGAAGCAGAAATTCAAAAAAGTTGCATCAGACTATAAAGAAAATTCAGTATAATTGGACAAAACAGGACAGACGCCCTAGATTTACCAATAAAGGGAAATCTAATCAAAGGAGAGAAGAAGCACAGACGAGCGATTCAGAAGCAAGCAACTCCACGGATGGGGCTAACCCCCAAACTGCAGGACAGACGGCTTTTTTAGGAAGGGGCATAGCACAAAAACAACAAAGGCGAGACAAAAAACTAGGAGGGGTGACATCACAGGGGTGAGCAATGCCACCATTTGGCTGTAATAATGGAAGGTGAGTTCTCCTTCGACGTGTTCCGGACGGTAATAGGGGGAGTACGAGCCCCAGACACAGACCAGAGAGGGGACGTGGCAAGAACAGCCCAACACTGGGTTGCACGGCGTGAGCCGAGAGTTCCGAGGAGTTACAAGAAGCTGTGGAATACGGGTCAACACCCCCTCCCCATCCCCCCCTACCCCACCTCTGCCCCCCCCCTTCGTGTTACCCCTTCCCCCCCCCCCATTTCCCACATGTGTCTTCCCCGATGTGGCGCAACCCTTTCCCCCCTGAGTCAACGTGTTATGTGTAAGAGAATCAGCAAGTTATGTGGCAACCTCAGCTAATATTGGCCAAAAAATGTATTTACACCGCTGTATGCTTGGAAAACAATGAAAATAAAAAGTTGAAGAAAAAACTAGGAGGGGGAGATGTAATTCCAAGAAAACCACCGGTGCTGAGGCCACACCCACGATGAACACTAATAACATAGTAATTAACCTATCTGACTATTCCATTTCAGAAATGGAATTACATGTTTTGTCCAAAGGCCCATCGTTTGTTCCTACCACTTTCCCCAAGAGGTTTGAGGTAGAAGTTGAGTTATTTAAATTGGAAAGGAAACTTAACCTTAAATCCTTTTTTCTCAACAGAGCGGATGGTCTGCAGATTCAACAGCAACAGCAGCAGCAGCAGCAGCAGCAGCAGCAGCAGCAGCAGCAGCAACTACTAACTGATATACAGGTACCTGACACTACAAAAGTGATTTGTAAGTTGAACTCTAAGATCATACCACCAGTTAAGAATCCCTCAGTACAAGTATTTATCAATATGGTGAAAAATGATGTTAACCATTTTTTTCAAAACACACCATAAGACATTTCACAATCTCACTAAAAACCAAGGAAGCTGCTTAAAAACACTGAAGGCTAACCCCAAGATAATTATTAAAAGAGCGGACAAAGGGGGTGCCTTAGTTTTGCAGAACTATGAGCAATACAGAATTGAAGCCCTAAGACAATTAGGGGACACTAGCTGTTATACCATTCTTCAGCGTGACCCTACTAAAGCATATCACCTAGAGATTAAGAATATATGATCACTAGGCTTGGGAAACTCATGGATTTCTGAGTCAGAATTGGATTTTCTGACCATGAGTAATCCTCGGCACCCAGTACTATATTTACTACCTAAAATACACAAGAGTCTCCATAACTCCCCCCCCCTGGTAGACCGATTATTTTGGCTACCAATTCCATTAATCAGCCGTTAGCAGTCTTTGTGGATCAGTTTCTGCAACCAATTGGGATTGAAGGTCGAGCATATATTAAGGACACATTCGACTTCCTTGATAAGATTAGAGCATTATCAGTACAGGATAAGAAAATCCTGCTGGTGACTATGGATGGTAACCAGCCTATATACCATTATCCCGCATACTGAGGGTATTGATGCAAGGTAATAGAATAATGTTCTGGTAAATAGTGCTCTAATGACTGTGGTAACTAGTCTATTAAAGACAAAATATGCATAATCTTGATTGAAGAGCTTCATTAAACAGGAAAATGCAAATGAAGTGAGTGCAGGGGTACACAGGTAAGCACTATAAGACATATTTATCATGTCCTGGAGAGTGCTATAGATGAAGATTTAATGGCTCCACTAAATCACTTCCAAATGGGACTGTATCTCAAGCGCTAACATCCACCATGTGTATACATCCCAGTAACCAATGCAAAAGGTAACTCACATGCGTAATCCTGGTGTTCTTCTGTGGGCGTGCATACTATGGAATCAATAGAGAGTAATCCTCCAAAAAGGTAGGTGAAGCGGAGCACAGCCGTGCTAATAAGGGATATTGCAGGATAACAGCCAGTAGAATAAAAAACTTCTTTATTAGGACAACATGGTTCAGACAGGAAAAGCTCTTACGTGTTTCACGCCACGATTGGCGCTTCGTCAGAGAGTGCAGTGTGTGGACTCAGTGCCCCTTCTTTTACCCCTTGACTGCTTACCGGAAGTGACGCAGTAACGCATCGTCCACCCACCGGAAGTGACACAACTACACGTCTAAAAAGACTAATACACTAAAGTCTGTATACCGGAAGTGATGTAACGGGACAAGTCATGATGACAGGTATTTACTAACACAACCGGTTGTCATAGAGATAACTAAGTGGCATCACTACAAGATGGGGGATGATCAAAAATAAATAAACATAGACAAGAAAGGGCATCCAGTCAAAATAACCCGCAGGTAATAATGATAACCAGACTATCAATGCGGGAGTGTATAAAAACAAAAGATAAAAACAATGAACAATGTTCCGAGGAACCAGATATAAGTCTCTTAGATATATAGATGAAATAAAGTTATATTCGGAATGACAAATAAGTCAGTATGGATACAATAATATTAATATTAAACTACTGTACTATACGATTAAATCCATTTATCCAAGAGAGTCCTATAATCAATATCACATATACAACATACTGTACATAATCAATTAAATCTATGAGTAAGGGATACAAGTAATGAATAATATGTCCCCTATAATCAATCACACACAAAAGAGACTATAATATACAAAATAGTTAATACTAAAGAGATTTAACCAGACAGATATCTATTCAAGAGCATATGGTACTCATGTAAAAAACATATAAAGTACAAAATATGCAGATAATTTGTAATAATGCATAGAGCATCATAATATAAACATAATATAAAGAAGAGAATCCAATCCCAAAAACAGGAAATCTTATCCCGAAAAATGTTTCAATTCCCAATCGGTATTTATACCCCCGGGTGATAATGACCCGAGTGTATAATTCCAAAACATTTCTCTTTCATTGAGGGCTGCCTTTCTATTACCTGATCTGGCATATTTAGGGATTTGTTCTAAGGCACTAAATGTAAATGTACTAATAGAACTTAATGGACAATTAGTGAAATGCTTAGATACAGGTAAACTAAGATCATTCTTTTTAATAGTGCGAAGATGTTCAGAGATCCTGATTTTTAGGGGACGTATTGTCCTGCCAATGTAAATACTTCCACACATACAATTTAATTTATAGATAACATAATTGGTGGTACAAGTCATAAATTGTTTGATTTTATATGTTTGTCCCGTATATTTACATACAATGCTTGAAAGGGGGGTTGCATATTTACAAGAATTGCAGTTTCCACATTTGTGGAACCCCTTTGGAAAATTCTGTTTATGTTTGTTTCGATCTGATACAAATAGACTTGGGGAAAGGTGATAACCAATTGTTTTGCCTTTTTATAGACACATCTCGGAGTGTTTTGAACAATGGTAGCCAAATCCTTATCAAGATGTAATATTTTCCAATGTTTTTCTACAATGGTTTTTATTTGACTGGCTTGATTGCTATAAGTAGTAATAAACAATGGAGTTTCTTCACATTTATTGGTAGTCTCCCTATGTCTCTTTGTCCTTTCAGTATTGGTTTTAGTTAATAAATCTAAGCGATCAGTTTGTAATGCTCGCATAAAAGCATAATGAATATCACGTTCAGAATATCCTCTACTTCCAAATCTATTGTTTAATATCTCTGACTGTTTTCTAAACAATTCTTCAGTGGAACATATCCTTCTTAATCTAAGATATTGTCCCACAGGGATACCACGCAATAAGGGTCTAGGATGATTACTGTTGACTCTTAGTAAAGAGTTACGGGCATTTGGTTTGCGAAATATATCTGTTTGTATGTTACCATCAACATCAATATACAGATTTACATATAGAAAACTAATATGATTAATATGAATTGACAAGGAGAATTTTAAATTAAATGTGTTTTTGTTCAAGTAATCAATAAATATCATTAATGTAATATAGTCTCCGTTCCATATCAGGATAAGATCATCGATATATCAACGGTAAAAAATTATGTTTTTACGAAAAGGATTGGTGTCACCGAAAATGTGAATGTTTTCCCAATAACCCATAAAAAGATTTGCATAAGAGGGTGCAAAAGAAGTGCCCATAGCAGTGCCTTGTTTCTGACACCACAGCCAGTAGATTTATTAAAGACAGCATCAATAGGCATTGGGGTGTACTACAACATGATGTCCTACTTAATACGGTGTGTAAAGAGAGACCGAGGTTCGCATATCAAAGAAGACGTAACATCAAAGATAACCTGATCTCTGCAGATGATACTAAAAATTATCAAACAGCACATTTTCTCCAGGCTAAACCGGGGTGTTATAAATGCTATGGGTGCACCATCTGTAATAGTCTTAATACTGGGGACGAATTTCGTCACCCCAGATGTGGGAAAAAATATAAGATCAACCACAGGATCACATGTACCACGACCAATGTAATTTAAACAATTAAATGCCCGTGTGGTTTGGTATACGTTGGTAAGATTAACAGAATGTTAAAAACACGTTTGAACACCGCAGCAAAATCAACGCCAAAAAGGAGGAAACAGCCTTGATCAGGCACTGTACAGAATTTAATCATACAATGTCTTCAGTGTCTTCATTAAAATTAATGGGCATTGACCAGGTACAAAAGACCTTCTCTGGGACAGATAAAGATACTGCCATTTTGCAAAGGGAAGCTTTTTGGACATTCACGCTTGAAACCGTATATCAAAGGGGTCTTAATGACTACATCTCCCTCAATAGTTTTATTAATATTAAATAAAACACCAATGGGTTAAGGAAGATTTAGTTATGTGATCTTGCTGTTGCTGCTGATCTTCTCCGCATTTTGTCTCCCAAATTGATACTATTTATATTATTTCAATTTATTTTCAATGATCCTATGCCTTATTCTCCTCACTTTCTCTTGGTTATGTTTTTAAACCTGGGATTTTGTGAGTGTCACTTTGCATGTTTTTATCACTGGGCTTACACTGATGGTTATTTTTCTCTCCTCCCTTATGTACCACTACATGCTTGCTGCCCATCCCCCACAAAGACTCCAGACATGGTGTAAAAAGAGTAACAATGTATTTTATTGCATGAAATGCAGTTCAGGACTGTTGGTGCTGCCTTCCTATGGTTATGCAGCAAGACATCGTGAGACAGACGGGCCTTATGGAGAGCACGCCTCTACAAGATGACGTCAGCAGCTAGAGAAGGGATGCTGGATATGCACTCGTGCATGCGCCTGGATGGGATGCCGAGATCTCCAGTGTGAGGAACAGTGAATGAAAACAGGACCGGATGGCATGGCTTTCCCCGAAAATGACATCACCCAGAAGCGACAAGATCACGGATGTGCGCGCACATGCGCAGTACAGCAAGCCATTAGTGGGAGAGACCGGACGATTTCTAAGTAACTGCACCTGAGGTATAAGCTATAAGTAGTAGACTATTTGTATTTAGTATTATATCTTCACTTGAGAAAGACCACGCTTGGTGGTTGAAACGTTGTGCCTGTTCAATAAATTCTTTTGAAAATTCGTAGTGCCCTGGAACCTTCTCCTTTTTTTTGGCAAGTTTAAAAATAAACATTTATTTTGTTGACTTACCATTTCTTGACCAACTCACCGACTCCCGCTGAACACCTTACTCTCAAACCAATCCATGCACAGGAACCCATAAAATAATAAACCATAACAATGACAATCCAAGGGGTCTTCTATTTGTAATCCATCTTCAGCTGTATTCTTCTTTCTTGTATCTTCTTTCGCTCTCTTCCGGGGTCTTCTTCTCTTCTTTGGGCACGCCCTGGTGGTCTTCTATCTGTAGGAGGTGTTCCCTCCTCGGCGCCTGGTTTAAAAATGAGATGACATAGGCTTTTATAGGCCTATGACGTCACATTTTCGTGAAATGGTTCCCACGGCCCTGATTGGGCCGTGAAAACTATGTGAATTTGTAAAAAAAAAAAATTTAGACGTCATTTAAAGGGAATGAAGCCAGCTAATCAGAATGGCTGAGCTTCAATTGCCTTTAAGATGACGTCATCAAAACAAAGATGGCTGGCGACACATGGTACGGTAGCCAATCAGAGCGTGGGAACGAAATCCCAACTCTGATTGGCTGAAACAAAGACTGTGTCACATGGTCTACCAGAGCCAATCATATATATATATATATATATATATTTGTACAGGGGGTATAATATATATATATATATATATATATATATATATATATATATATATATATATATATATATATATATATATATATAATACCCCCTGTACAAATGAATTGGTGAAGGGTTGGTATCTTTGCAGGGCGGGTTAAACACTTAATTACTACTATGGGAGGGAAGGGGGGAGAGAATGGGAGGGAAGGTGGAAGGGAGAGAATGGGAGGGAGAGAATGGGAGGGAAGGGGGGGAGAGAATAGGAGGGAAGGGGGGAGAGAATGGGAGGGAATGGGGGGAGAGAATGGGAGGGAAGGTGGAAGGGAGAGAATGGGAGGGAGAGAATGGGAGGGAAGGGGGGGAGAGAATAGGAGGGAAGGGGGGAGAGAATGGGAGGGAATGGGGGGAGAGAATGGGAGGGAAGGGGGAGAGAATGGGAGGGAAGGGGGAGAATGGGAGGGAAGGGGGGGAGAATGGGAGGGAAGGGGGGGGGAATGGGAGGGAAGAGGGGGAGAATGGGAGGGAAGGGGGGGAGAATGGGAGGGAAGGGGGGGAGAATGGGAGGGAAGGGGGGATATAATGGGAGGGAAGAATGGGAGGGAAGGGAAGGGGGGAGAATGGGAGGGAAGGGGAGGAGAATGGGAGGGAAGGGGGGGGGGTGAGAATGTGAGGGAAAGGGGGTGGAGGGTTGGGGGGGATGGAGGGTTGGGGGAGTGGAGGGTTGGGGGGGATGGAAGGTTGGGGGGATGGAGGATTGGGGGGGGGGGTGGAGGGTTGGGGGGCACACACAGACCAGAGAGAGACAGATATGGCAGTGGCATTGTGGGGGGGATTTTTCTTAACCCTTTTGCTGTCAGAGCAGCCAGCATCAGATTTCAAAGCCGTGAAAGAGGGGAGCATGAGAGAGAAGTAAGAACAGGATGGGTAGGAAGGTTTTTAAATACATCGATTCTAAAATACAGACCTATTTCAGCCATGTGAAAAAAGGAAAAAAGTGCGTCTTAGAATCGAGGAAATACGGTATATAATCTAAATCTAGGGTTCAATCATTCTGTCAGAAGGACAGCTCCCTAACCCCTAATCTTTTATTGATAGAGGATGTCTTTACCAGTTATTATAGGGACCTATATGATGTAAATATGGTCACAGGGCAGAGATTATACTTCCAGGCTCTTAAACTACTTGAGGCAGGCAGATCTGGCCAGACAGCGTGCTTCTGATGTTGCATCTCTTTCTACACCATTTATACTGGAGAAGATTGCTGAAACTATTAAGGCCCTAAAGAATTCTATAGCCACTGACCCTGACGGGTTCTCAAACATCTGAAGTTCTTTAATCTTGATCATCTCCAATCCCTTACCTAACCAGTATTTATGAATAGATTGGCACACCTGTTACATTTTATTAAAACACTGAAATTGCTCAAATATAAATGTTTCTGTTTGTGGTTTTTTTCTTTTGCATGTATTATTTTTTAGAACCCCCAAAATAGAACGAAAATAAATGTAACACAATTGTGCTAATAAAAACAGGGCAGACCTTAATTGATGCAAATTACATTTGTTGCTTTATATATTACTGTACTTAATTATAATTCAATCAGTTGCAGGTTGTTAACCTTCTTAGATAAAGTGCTTTCAAGTATTGCTTCTATATTATACATTCTACAAATATTCTGTTTATTTCAAGATATTAAAAGTAGAAAAAAAAAAATTCTATATGGAAATGGGACTTTTGTGACAAAATTGTCCATTGTACAGTAGCATCAAGTTTTTCTGCAGATCATCTATTTGTGAATGTTTGGCCTGACAGCTACAATTTAGAAAGTACTTTCTCAGTTTTGTGGTTGTACCATCTGCCTAGATATTGCTTCAGAATGATATTTAATAATGTCTAGCTGCAGGCAAAACTCATTGTATGGAATTTTGCTAAAATCTATGTATGCCTGAAGTGCAAAAGAAATCTTTGGCCCTTAAAATTGCATATGCTTAGTTTGACTGTATATGAAACTTTAGGACAGGCATATAAATAGAGCTGCCAAATGCTCTAAAATGTATGACTTCAATTTCTAAATTGTATTCCTAACTAAAATATACTTTAAAAAGTATTAAAAGCATCTTAAAATAAAAAGATATTACATTTCACAGGAAATATTTTTTTATGGGAAAATGTTTTCAATGTTGCTGGGGAGGACATTTGGATTCCTCCCAGCTCCTCTCTACGCCTTCACTGCAAATCCATTCATTTTCACTTTGGCGCTGTTTTGCTTGAACTTTCTGAACAGTTTAAAAAGACAGTAAACATGTAGTTCAAACTTTTGGCTGTAAAGTTTCTACCTAAATTACAGGCATACCCCGCATTAACGTACGCAATGGGACAGGAGCATGTATGTAAAGCGAAAATGTACTTAAAGTGAAGCACTACCTTTTCCCACTTATCGATGCTTGTACTGTACTGCAATCGTCATATACGTGCATAACTGATGTAAATAACGCATTTGTAACAGGCTCTATAGTCTCCCTGCTTGCGCACAGCTTCGGTACAGGTAGGGAGCCAGTATTGCTGTTCAGGACGTGCTGACAGGCGCATGCGTGAGCTGCCTTTTGCCTATTGAGCGAGATGTACTTACTCGCGAGTGTACTTAAAGTGAGTGTCCTTAAACCGGGGTATGCCTGTACTCAATTGTTCAAAATGTGCTATTTTTTAGCAATTTCAGTTAAAGGTTGGAGGGCTAAAGGAGTGGCTCAGTGAGTAAATTTATTTATTTATTTTTATTTATAAAATATTTTACCAGGAAGTAATACATTGAGAGTTACCTCTCGTTTTCAAGTATGTCCTGGGCACAGAGTAAAACAAAATAATACATGGTTACAAATACAGTTACATATATGAACAAGGTATACATTATATACAAGACATTGCATGCACAGTTAAAGAATATATATATTATGAGCGTATGAAACAGTTACAGACCAGATTAAAGTGTGAGACAGCCTTAGATTTGAAAGAACTTAAGCTGGTGGTGGATATGAGAGTCTCTGGTAGGTTGTTCCAGTTTTGGGGTGCACGGAAGGAGAAGGAGGAACATCCGGATACTTTGTTGAGTCTTGGGACCATGAATAGTCTTTTGGAGTCTGATCTCAGGTGATAGGTACTGCATGTGGTAGGGGTGAGGAGCTTGTTCAGGTAGCTGGGTAGCTTGCCCAGAAAGTATTTGAGGGTGAGACAGGAAAGGTGAACTGTGCGCCTAGACTCTAGTGATGACCAATCTAGTTCTTTGAGCATTTCGCAGTGATGTGTGTTGTACTGTAGTTGCATTGGAGAACAAAACGACAAATTGAATTGTAGAGGGTGTCAAGTTTGCTAAGGTGGGTTTGAGGAGCCGAGCCATATACTATGTCTCCATAGTCAATAATTGGCATTAGCATCTGCTGTGCAATACGCTTTCTGACCAGGAGACTTAGGGAGGATTTATTCCTGTAAAGTACCCCTAGTTTGGCATAGGTCTTGGTTGTCAGGGTATCAATGTGCATCCCGAATGTTAAGTGGGAGTCAAACCATAAGCCCAGGTATTTAAAACTAGTAACAGGTGTTAGGGTGGTGTTAGCGTTGGTTCTGATCTGGAGCTCAGTCACTGGAAGCTTTACAAATTTAGTCTTGGTCCCAAATACCATTGTTACAGTCTTGTCAGTGTTTAAAAACAGTTTGTTTTGGGAAATCCAGTTTTCGAGTCTCAAAAAGTCAGACTGAAGAATGTGTTGAAGGTCAGAGAGGCTATGGCTGTGTGCATACAGGATTGTGTCATCTGCATACATGTGTATTGAGGCTTACTTACAAGCTGTGGGAAGATCATTAATGAACACTGAGAAGAGTAGGGGCCCCAGAACAGAGCCTTGCGGGACACCACAGGTGATATCCAGGGGGTTGGAGTTAGAGCCTGAGATGGACACATGTTGGGATCTTCCTGATAGGTAGGACTGAAACCAGTTTAAAGCATGTTTCCCTATTCCAGAGCTCTGGAGTTTGTTAAGCAGGATAACATGATCAACTGTATCAAAAGCCTTTGCAAAATCTAGGAATTCTGCACCAGTGAGTTGTCCCCGTTCCATTCCACACTGGATTTCATTGCAAACCTTTAGCAGGGTAGTTACGGTGGAGTGTTTGGGACGAAACCCAGACTGGAATTGGCTAGGGAAAATTGTCTTGGTCTAGGGAAAATCGCTTAATTGGGAGTGGACACATTTTTCCATAACTTTGGATAGAATTGGGAGAAGTGAGATTGGCCTGTAGTTTGAGACAGTGTTTTTGTCCCCACTTTTGAAGATTGGGACAACTCTGGCAGTTTTCCAGGTCTTAGGGATATGGCCTGCAGACAGGATAGAGTTGACTATGGACGCAATTGGTTTGGCAATGGCTGGGGCACCAAGTCGTAGGAACCTAGATTGTAGTAAGTCGGGTCCACATTGGCTGCTTAGTTTTAGTTTGAGGAGCGCTTGTGTAATCTCCTCTTCAGATACTGGGCTAAATTGAAAATTGTAGGCAGTGTTGGGAGGGGGTGGGACTATAGGGGTACTCCCAGGATGAGATTCAGGTTTGGGGTTTGTGCTGCGTTTCGCTAATAAGTTAGTGGCACACCCCACAAAGTAATCATTGAATGCATTTGCAATGTCAGTGGGGTTTGTCAGAGTAATATCCCCCTTAGTGATATTACTTGGTTGTTGATGGTTAGGAGCCTGGAATATATTGTTGATAACCTTCCAGAAGTTAGCTGGGTTTGATGTATTTTGGTGGAGATTGTCAGAGTAATATTGTGCTTTTGCATACCTTGTTTGCCTTGTGCACACGTTCCGCAGGCATCTGTAGTGATTGAGATCCTTGGTAGTGCCAGTTACTTTGTAGCTTTTCCACAAGGCATCCCTGAACTGGTAGAGTGCTATAAGGTAGAAAATTATAAGGTTTTTCACTCGCTTCAGCAAAAAGCATCAACGTTACATACAGCACTGCAATCCTTTTCATAACCGACCGGCAGACTTTACACTTTCTTCAGAAAAAAAAATGGGTTTTTTTTTCTCTGCTTGAGTTCAGCACCTTAACAAATCTTCTGACCTCTGGGTGCTATTGCATCAACACTTCACACATCCTCTGTGCATGCTGTAAGCACAGCTGATCACTCATAGTGGGACAGGCTTTGCTTGCTTTTTACTTCAGTTGGGTGGCCATTTTAAATCCCCGCATTTATGTTCAAACCCACAGTTTCCGCAGCTTGGTGCCTTAGGGACTGCCCGCATTAAACTCCACCATATTGTGATGCCGACACCACATTGCAGTCTCTTTTGTCCCAAATGAGGCAGGAAACACTGTTTTTCTCTATACTTGGGGTTTATTTACAGGGATAAATAATATGAATAGGCCCACCGTCCCTTTGAGAAAAACCAAGTAATAAAATAAAATCCTATTTCCTTTAGGAAAGCTAACTACACATTTCAGCAGCAACCCTTACTAACCCGGCTGCCAGCTAAGCCAGTTGTCAGCCCCAAAACATGTACATTGCATACAAAGTCTCTGCAGATAATAACAAAGCGCTTGCCTTATCTTTAGTCCTTTAAGGTCCTCTGCAACCATACGTCACTGCTTCAGCACAGCTCTCTCAGCAGTGTCTCTCAGACTTCTTTTACCAGCCTCCATTAGCTGGGGAGCTCCTCTGTCTCATCCCTTCTCTGTGATAAACTGTCTCTCTGTGCCTTGCAGCTTCCAGCTTTTAAAGCACTTCCTCACTATTCAGAAAAGGTTTATTAGCTTCATTAGTTATCACTTGAATAGCCTTTCCAATGAGGATTAAATTAACTCTTTGTGGTGAAAAAGTCCAATATCTTCCCCATTCAGCCCCTAGAGGACAGTGATGGCACCACAATAGGTACAGTATATGTACTGATAACCTGTAAATGAACTGTGGGATTTCCAAGTCATGGATTCCGAGAGACCAGATGGCTACCAAGCTGGTGCCTATGGGTCTATGTGGAGTCAGGATTTGAAAGCCTCAGGGATTCCAAGATTTTATAACAGGAGGGGTACTGCAGTTCTGCTCGAGTATCCAGGATAATGTTTTTTTCATAGATTAATGAGTGGTTGGCTATACTACTTTTATCTGAAGCTGCAAAGTGCTCCCTGGATCTTTGGGCAGCCCAAAGAAGTCTGCGTCCTTCCTGGAAATAAGTCACGTAACATAACGAAACACGTAGGGTTGGTGACGTCATCATTTGTGGGTGCGTGCACGTGGAGTCCTGGGCATCCTAGAGATCTAGTCAGCTTAATTTCTAAGTGCTGGCATCTGACCAAAGCAGGAGCAGAGGACGCGGAGGCACTGACAGGCATAGTGGTGCTAGCTCGTGACAGGAGTTGGTTGTGGCTACCAGCTGATCAGGTGCACCATGCCTATCCTGGACTCCCCCACCCCCGTGGATGACTTCATTTAGAGATTTCTATCCAATTTATGGCTGCTTTTTTTTAATCCTGCTGCTGGTTTTAATAAATTTACTTATTTGTTAAACAGTTACATGCTATGGAGCCTGCGCTTCTGTTTGTTTGTTTGTTTGTATATATATATATATATATATATATATATATATATATATATACAGTCATAAAAATTACACCCTCTTTGAATTCCATGGTTTTACATATCAGGACATAATAACAATCATCTTTTCCTTAGCAGGACTAAAAATGAGGTAAATACAACCTCAGATGAACAACAACACATGACATATTACACCGTGTCATGATTTATTTAACAAAAATAAAGCCCAAATGGAGAAACTATGTGTGAAAGACTAAGTACACCCTTACTGCTTCCATAGGAATTAAGATGCTAAGAAGCAGACAGGTGCTGCTAATCAAATGCCCTTGATTAATTGATCATCAGCAAGTGTGACCAACTCTATAAAAGCTGACGTTTTAGCAGTTTGCTGGTCTGAAGCATTCAGGTGTGTGTTAACACAATGCCAAAGAGGATCTTTAGAGAAGCAATTGTTGCTGCCCATCAATCTGGGAAGGGTTATAAAGCCATTTCCAAACAATTTAAAGTCCATCATTCTACAGTGAGAAAGATTATTCAAAAGTGGAAAACATTCAAGACAGTTGCCAATCTCACCAGGATTGGACATTACAGGAAATTCACCCCAAGGTCAGACTGTGCAATGCTCAGAGAAATTGCAAAAAACCCATGAGTTATATCTCAGACTCTACAGGCCTCAGTTAGCATGTTAAATGTTAAAGTTCATGACAGTACAATTAGAAAAAGACTGAACAAGTATGGTTTGTTTGGAAGGGTTGCCAGGAGAACGCCTCTTATCTCTAAAAAGAACATGGCAGCACGGCTTAGGTTTGTAAAGTTGCATCTGAACAAACCACAAGACTTCTGGAACAATGTCCTTTGGACAGACGAGACCAAAGTGGAGATGTTTGGCCATAATGCACAGCGCCACGTTTGGCAAAAACCAAATACATCATATCAGCACAAACACCTCATACCAACTGTCAAGCATGGTGGTGGAGGGGTGTTGATTTGGGCTTGTTTTTGCAGCCACAGGACCTGAGAACCTTGCAGTCATTGAGTTGACAGACAGCAGAGAAGCCCAATGCAACATCCAACATGACAGAAATACACAGTAAAATACTTATATATTCTCTTGAAATAGGGTAATTTAGTTTAACCCTTTGGCCAAAGCGTTGTAAGCTTGCAAGCCACGACAAGGCAGACACCTGTTCGCAAGGCCTAACACTACCAGATAAAATACTAATATACCTATATTAGGATTAAAATTCTCATTTACCTCTATTAGGAGGGAGAAAGACCATACAGCAGAATGAAAGGACCTTCAAACTAGGGAAGTGGGGAGGGGCGGGCTTAAAACCTGGTCATGCAACCCAACTTGAAATGATCCCAAGCACACAGCAAATCTACAATAGAATGGCTGAAAAAGAAAAGAATCAAGGTGTTGCAATGGCCCAGTCAATGTCCAGACCTCAACCCGATTGAAATGCTGTGGCTGGACCGTAAGAGAGCTGTGCATAAACAAATGCCCACAAACCTCAATGAACTGAAGCAACATTGTAAAGAAGAGTGGGCCAAAATTCCTCCACAGCGATGTGAGAGACTGATAAAGTCATACAGAAAATGATTACTTCAAGTTATTGCTGCTAAAGGTGGTTCTACAAGCTATTGAATCATAAGGTGTAGTTAGTTTTTCACACATGGCTTCTCCATTTTTGCTTTATTTTTGTTAAATAAATCATGACACAGTGTAATTTGTCATGTGTTGTTGTTTATCTGAGGTTGTATTTACCTAATTGTAAGACCTGCTAAGGAACAGATGATTATTTATATGTCCTGATATGTAAAACCATGGAATTCAAAGAAGGTGTACTTTCTTTTTCACATTACTGTATATATATATGTACCACCAACCAGGCCATGCACAGCCGTACCCTCCAATGCTCTGCTCCCCCACCCAAGGTGTGTGACAGCGCTGCCCCACTATAGTGTTTGCTATGCGTTGGGTACCACTGATTGGGTACACCGATGCGTTGGGTACCTGCCAGGTTGAGATCCACGAAACCGATGCTGATACTGCAAAGCCTCTGCCTCTATGTTGGGTGGGTCCTTCATGGATTGTACCACCGTAAACAATGTCTTTATTAATGTAGGGCGATCTGTGTCCTAGACCACAGGCTCAAGCCACCGTGCGGCATCTCCCTGTGTTCCCAACACTAATATTGCTAAGCATGGCAGGGTCCCTATCTGAGGGGCAAGTCCCTATCGCAGCCACAAACTATGTGGGAGTCGGGGCCTAGCTGGGGCATAATAGGGGGTATCTGGCCTAGTGCAGATGACACTGACATCTGCACATATATCTTACTCCTTCCTTGTCCCAGCTCCAACTGCCACTCTCCTAACTGTCAGATCAAACTTCAAGCACATCCAAAGTTCCAATCTCCCCTCAAGAGATTATAGCAGCCCTATTGGCTGTACTGTGTCATGTGTTGTACTGCCCCTGGGGCTGCTGGAACCTTTGCATGCACACACCTTTTCTGCGCATGCGAGCTCATAAACAAAATAGCAGCGCCTTTACCGGCTACACGACTACAGTGGAGGTGAGGAGAGCTAAAGGGAGGACCGGGCTACATCCTCCCCCTGGTGGAAACCCAACGTTCCCACTTGGGAACATGTAACACAACAATACAGAAAGTTATATAATAAAAATACAATAAACTATAAACAAATTAACACAATAAGACTCTACATAAGGTTGTACATTTCTGTAAACATTACTATAACGGATTTCACTTTGCTATGAGCCCACTGCTGTCTCATAATGGGGTGCCCCAATTGAATCAAAGGTCATCCGAGTTGGAAGATGCCTAATGCCTTTGACTCTGTCGGAGCGGTTCTTCTGCAACTCCCTCTGGGGAGTAATAAACAAAGCCCTGAGGCTCAGCCTCTCCCTTTGAGAGTATAAATTCTCTGAATAGTCTCTCTGGCGAACGAAGCACGGGCTTCTAGAATCCAGAGGTTGACTCATTGGAGCCACCATGGTAAGCATTGTTCATCGAGGCCCTTTACCCGAGCTCCTCTGGGAGGTGCTCCAAGACTTTGGGGGTCCCCTCTGAGAGGGTCCCTCCATAGGATCCTCTACGGTCTCATTGATGGTTTCTTCACCATCGCTGTAGTCTTTGATGGACTGGTTGGTTTCTTTGGCAGCCTCCACTTGATCCGGCTCACCGCCAAGTGGTGTAGCTGGTATTTCGGGCTCATCGTCTTCCACTTGTGGAATAGGGAGATGGTGTTAATGGTGCCAGACCCTTACCCGGTCACCTGCGTCTTTTATGTGGTAGACCAGGAGGCCCGGCATCTGCGACTCTACCTCAAATACACCATCACGGCAACCGTTGGCTAGTTTGTTTTTCCCGGTAATTCTGAGATTGCGGAGAAGCACGCATCTCCAGGACGGATTTCATGGTGTCTAACTTTGTGATCATAGCACATCTTGTTGTTGTGTCACGCTTGTATGTCTGCAGACCTGGCAAGACCCCAGTTCTGAGGTGGGAACGGTATTACACCACACACCCACAGCAGTGGGAGCAAGCCCGGAGTGTGGTATA
Organism: Ascaphus truei; assembly: GCF_040206685.1. Classification (NCBI taxonomy): domain Eukaryota; kingdom Metazoa; phylum Chordata; class Amphibia; order Anura; family Ascaphidae; genus Ascaphus; species Ascaphus truei. The sequence goes on from NC_134493.1 coordinate 16,638,006, forward strand.
GCGTTGCTGGGCCTGTAGAGAGAGTTGTTAGATATACTTGCAACGTCTGATGGAGTAAGCGTAAGAATGGTCATGTCCGTGTGCTAATGTTCAGGGGTCCAGAGGGTAGAGTCGTCAGGGTACAAGCCGGGTCCAAGGATGCCAGAGGTAAGCGAGGTAGAGTTCGTATCGAGGTTCAAAGGGGTACCAGAGAGCAGAGTAGTCCAGGACAAGCAGGGGTCAAAAGCCAGGAAATCCAAGATAAACACAGGAGCAGGATACAGCAGGGACACAGAGGGAGCACAGCATAGGTCAGCACACACAGGGAAACAGGAACTATGCAGAGCGAGGAAGAAGTGGACAGACAGGGATTATAAAGGGAGACACACCAATATGAGAGAGGGGAGGAGCAGAGAGAGAAGTGGGAGACAATAGAGATAGGTCAGGGAGAGAAGAGGAGGAGACAGGAGGGGCAGTCAGGGGAATGGCCTGAAGGGATTTGGAGGAGGAGTCAGAAACGTGAACGGCCAAACAAGAGGAACGTGTGCGCGCGCCCTCTCTAAGTTGAGCATGCGCACGCACAAGCTGTGACAGGGAGATGGCCCGCAGGGACTGAGAGGAGGAGCAGAAGGGCGACAGGGCCTAGAGGAGGAGCCTGTGCGCGCGCCCTCCGCGAGCTGAGGGAGCGCGCGCACAGGCTGCGGGCACCCCGCTGGAGGAAGGCAGAGGTGTGGACAGAGGTACCAGGGAAGGTGAGGTACTAGCCGTGGGCACAGCGGGTGTCCGGGAGCAGAGAGCACCACTGCAGGGGCTCGGGCACCGCGTGGGTGCGCGAGACCTGCGGGGCATGCGCTGAGGTAGTGGGGGAGAGGTAAACGGAACGGGACAGGAGTGGGAAAGGGTAGAGGGATTGGCAGGAGATGGGACAGAGGGAAAAGAAGGGGAAGGAATACCCTGAATCGTCACAGTATCCCCCCTTTGAGGATCGATTTCTGAACGATCCAACCACGGCTTGAGGGGGAATTTTTGGTGGAATTGAAGGAGTAGTCTTTGGGCATGGATGTGACGTGCAGGCACCCATGACTGTTCTTCTGGGCCATAGCCCTTCCAGTGAACCAGGAATTGAAGTTTATCCTTGGACCAGCGGGAATCGATAAGTGATTGGACCTCATATTCCTGTTGTCCTAGGGTGGAGACTGGATTGGGTTTCCGAGAGGGGACAGGAAAATGAGGACTGGTACGAAAGGTTTAAGAAGAGAAGCGTGGAAAACGGACGGAATCTTCATAGTAGGAGGAAGGTCGAGACGGTAAGCCACAGGATTAATTTTCTGCAAAATTTTGAATGGACCTAGGAATCTAGGAGATAGTTTAGGTGATGGTGTTTTCAGCCTAATATTTTTTGAGGATAACCACACCCGGTCGCCAGGTTTGAAGGAAGGCCCAGGTTGACGATGACGGTCTGCCTTGGACTTTTGTCTGGCAACCGCAGATTGCAAAGTCTTGAGGATCCTTTTCCAAGATTCTTGGAGATTAACAACATGAGAGTCGGCCGCAGAAACGCCCAAAGGGGAGGGCGAGAGAGGAAGGCTACTGGGGTGGAAACCGAAGTTGATGAAAAAGGGGGACTCCTGAGTAGACTCGTTTTTCAAAGAATTTATAGCAAATTTGGCACATGGTAAGAGGTCCATCCAGTTGTCTTGTGAGTCCGATATGAAACATCTTAGATATTGTTCAAGGGTTTGGTTAATCCTTTCCGTTTGACCATTGGTTTGAGGATGGTATCCTGAGGAAAACAAAAGAGAGATACCGAGTCTTTTGGAAAATGCCTGCCAGAATTTTGAGATGAACTGTGATCCACGGTCAGAGACAATAGAAATGGGTACGCCATGTAACCTGAAAATTTCTTTGGAGAAGACATCAGCCAATGTAGCCGAGTTAGGAAGACCCTTGAGGGGAATAAAGTGTGCTTGTTTAGAGAACCTGTCTACTACGACCAAAATGGTGTTCATCCCTTTGGAAATGGGCAGTTCAACAATGAAATCCATTGAAATATGTTTCCAGGGTTGTTCCGGAATGGGGAGAGGCAAGAGAACACAAGAAGGTTTGTGATGGAGTGTCTTATTCTGGGCACATACAGGACAGGCCGAAGTAAAGTTGAGAATATCTTGGTTCATCTTTGGCCACCAAAAAGTCCGTTTGATGAGATCTGCTGTCCTTTTGAAGCCTGGATGACTGACTGCTCTAGAAGAGTGACCCCAAAGTAAAACTTTATGGCAAAAGCATGGAGCTGCGTATAGGCGTACTTCTGGTACCCTGAACCTGCTGGGAATGTGAGCTTGAGCCTTGTTGATCAGCACATCGAAGTTGTTAGCGGAAATTATACATTTGGCAGGAAGAATAGGCTCCGTGGTTTCATTGGCTTCGGCTTCTGTGGCGAACTGGCGAGAGAGAGTGTCCGCTTTGACATTTTTGGTACTAGGAATATATGAGATGGTGTAGTTAAAGCGGGAAAAGAAGAGTGACCAGCGAGCTTGGCGGGATCCCAGACGACGAGCCCCCTCAATATATAACACATTTTTGTGGTCAGTGAGAATCGCAACTGATTCTTTGGAACCCTCCAAAAGGTGTCTCCATTCTTGAAGAGCCAGTTTTATGGCCAAAAGTTCACGGTTATCAACATCATAATTCCAATCGGCAGATGAAAATTTCCGTGAAAAAAAACCACAGGGGTGAAGTTTCTCTTGGGGAGAAGTCCTCTGGGAAAGGACAGCGCCGGCTCCTACGTCCGAGGCATCGACCTCCAAAGTGAAGGGGAGGAAGGTATCTGAATGATGAAGGATGGGTGCAGAAATGAAAGCCTTCTTGAGGACCTCAAATGCAAGAATAGCCTCAGGAGACCAGGTAGAGATATCGGCGCCCTTCGTGGTCAGTGCGGTGATGGGAAGAGCAATAGAAGAAATTTTTTTGATGAATTTCCTGTAATAGTTGGCAAAGCCGAGAAAACGTTGCACAGCCTTAAGTGAATTCGGCAGCGGCCAATCGAGAACAGCTTTCAGTTTCTCTGGATCCATGGAGAAGCCTTGGCTGGAGATGATTGGTGGAATAAACACTTCTCCATCTTGGCATATAGATGATTAGAACGGAGTCTAGAAAGCACTAGTTTGGTATGTGAAATGTGTTCCTCCAGATTTTTAGAAAAAATTAGAATGTCATCTAGGTAGACTATGACAAATGTTCCCAATACATCGCTGAAGATGACGTTCATAAACTCTTGAAAAACGGCAGGAGCGTTACATAAACCAAAGGGCATAACAAGATATTCATAATGTCCTGAACGTGTGTTAAATGCAGTTTTCCACTCGTCCCCCTCCCTTATGCGAATGAGATTATAGGCACCTCTTAAGTCGAGCTTTGAGAAGATAGAGGCCCCCTGGAGACGATCGAACAGTTCTGAGATAAGCGGAAGAGGATACCGGTTCTTCACCGTGATCTTATTGAGTCCGCGGAAGTCAATGCACGGCCTGAGCGATCCATCCTTCTTCTTCACAAAGAAGAAGCCAGCCCCAGCAGGGGAGGTAGAGTTGCGGAGGAATCCCTTCTCCAAGTTTTCCTGAATGTAGGACGTCCGGGACAGAGAGTGGATAAGACTTAGACTTCGGCAGGATGGTCCCAGGAATGAGATCGATGGGACAATCGTACGGACGATGAGGAGGAAGAATCTCCGCTTGTACCATGTTGAACAAATCCAGGTACTCATGAATCACAGTAGGCAGGATCAATAGATTGGAATAAATGGAATCCAGGACGGCATGCACCGCAACAGGAGACTCCACAGGAATGGTGTCCGCGGACGAAGGCCACTGGAGAGGGAGAGTGCCGGTCCAGTCAATGCGCGGATTGTGGAGTTGAAGCCAAGGCAATCCTAAAATAATTTGCACCGTGGGAGATTGAAAAATATCGAAGCTGATTACCTCCTTATGACCATCAGTCAAGGTCAATGTAAGCGGAATAGACTCCCAAATAATAAATGCCAGCTGGAATGGCCTGCCGTCGATGGCCTCAAGGCCAATGGTGGTCTTCACAGTAGAAGCAAAGTCTATTCAGGCGACGCCGCGCTCTCTCCATGGCCCGAAGTTGCTGACTGACGACCTGCATCGGTTCCACAGACTCCAGTGCCAAGAGAGGTGTTGTAGGCGACCTGTGTGAACCAACAGAAGAGGGAGAGCGAGAACAATGCCTTTCGTGCCATCGCTCCTGAGTACGCTGATCCATGCGTACGCTCAGGGTAATTAACTCCTCCAGGGAAGAAGGCAGGGCATGAGTAGCTAGTTCGTCTTTCAACGTATCTGAAAGTCCGTGCCAGTACTTGGCGGCGAGTGCCTTATCATTCCATTGGACTTCGGCGGCCAGCGTACGGAACTCGATGGCGTATTTGGCAGCTGATCTTCGGGCCTGGAAAATGTGAAAAAGAGAGAATGCGGCTGTCTCGCGCCGTGCAAGAGTATCGAATACAAGTTAAAACTCGCGTCTGAAGAGAGAGTAATCTTGCGTTAGCTCACTTTTGCGCTCCCATAGGGGAGAGGCCCAGACGAGGGCATCTCTGTTGAGCAAGGCGTAAACATATGCTACTTTAGCATGACCAGTGGGAAACAGGGAGGGGGACATTTCAAACTGCACCTCACATTGGTTTAAGAAACCGCGGCAGGCGATGGGGCCCCATCGTAGTGATTCGGTGAAGGAATCCGTGGCGTTGATTTGGCGTAGGTAGTAGCCACCGGGGGCATAGGAGCCATGGGACTCTCCTGAGGGGAGAATTTGGCCAATTGCTGAGAGACCGTGGACAGCTGGTTACTAACGTATTGTAGGGCCTCTATGGAAATATTGGTACCCACCACAGGGGGGTCTGCGTTTGTTTGGCTCTGCATAATGTCACGCCTGTATGCCCGCAGACCTGGCAAGACCCCAGTACTGAGGTGGGAACGGTATTACACCACACAACCACAGCAGTGGGAGCAAGCCCGGAGTGTGGTATAGCGTTGCAAGGCCTGTAGAGAGAGTTGTTAGATATACTTGCAACGTCTGATGGAGTAAGCGTAAGAATGGTCGTGCCCATGTGCCAATGTCCAGGGGTCCAGAGGTTAGAGTTGTCAGGGTACAAGCCGGGTCCATGGATGCCAGAGGTAAGCGAGGTAGAGTTCGTAGCATGGTACAAAGGGGTACCAGAGAGCAGAGTAGTCCAGGACAAGCAGGGGTCAAAAGCCAGGGAAATCCAAGATAAACACAGGAGCAGGATACAGCAGGGACACAGAGGGAGCACAGCATAGGTCAGCACACACAGGGAAACAGGAACTATGCAGAGCGAGGAAGAAATGGACAGACAGGGATTATAAAGGGAGACACACCAATAGGAGAGAGGGGAGGAGCAGAGAGAGAAGTGGGAGACAATAGAGATAGGTCAGGGAGAGAAGAGGAGGAGACAGGAGGGGCAGTCAGGGGAATGGCCAGAAGGGATATGGAGGAGGAGACAGAAATGTGACCGGCCAAACAGGAGGAACATGTGCGCGTGCCCTCTGTAAGTTGAGGATGCGCGCGCACAGGCTGTGACAGGGAGATGGCCCACAGGGACTGAGAGGAGGGAGCAGAAGGGCGACCCCGCTGGAGGAAGGCTGAGGAGCAGACAGAGGTACCAGGGAAGGTGAGGTACTAGCCGTGGGCACAATGGGTGTCCGGGAGCGGGGAGCATCACTGCAGGGGCTCGGGGAGAGCGCGGGCACACAAGACCTGCGGGGCATGCGCTGAGGTAGTGGGGGAGAGGTAAACGGAATGGGACAGGAGTGGGAAAGGGTAGAGGGATTGGCAGGAGATGGGACAGAGGGAAAAGAAGGGGAAGGAATACCCTGAATCGTCACATGTTGGCGTTGAGCTGAGCAGAGGATTTTTGGCCAGCTGGTAGGCCTGTTGCAGACATATCCAGGATGGATTTCACAGTCTCTGACCTTGTGATCATAGCGCCTCTTGTTGTTGGTGTTCAGCTGAGCAGAGGACTTCTCGGCCAGCTGGTAGGCCTGTTGCAGACTCCCCTGAAGCCTTTGCATGTATTTGAAATGTGTCGTGTTGGGTACCTATCGTAGTATTACTGGAGCGCTGGGGTGCTCGTCAGGCCGGAGAATATCAGTGCTCCACCTCCATAACATACGATTTTCCAGTATTCAACTGGGGTATCTCCATCCGGACCTTCACTAGCCCGTCAATGGAGTAATCCTCATTGCTGAGCTCCTTCACCTTTATGTGCTCTGCCGATTGCAAGGGTCGATGTTGGAGATATTGATTGTAGAACCCTCATTACACAATGGTCACTTGTAAGCCGGTGTCCAGCAATGCCGATGAATAGACACCATGCACAATGACGCGTATTAGGGCGGTGGGTCCTATCCGACTGTAAGCATCCAATGGTAGGGTTCCATCTTTGGGGCTTGACTCGGGACGAGTTTCGGAGGGTGGGGACGCGTTTCTGCTGTCTGTACCTTGCAGATCATGGATTGCGAATAGTTCGTCCTAATTGGAGTTTTTTTTATGCAGGGTCTCGGATGGGTTAAGGGCCTTAGGGGCCATGTCCAAGAATATTTCATGATCCGTGCCCAATAGTATGGCACTAGAACGGAAACCCACGTCAAGTTTGCAACCTAAGATCCTGGCTTTGGCCAGACACGGGAAGTTTCGTGCGGGGTCACGAACAGCAGTTATTGAGGTAATTATGGATACTCCTCCCACCGCGACCACATCGCGCCGGGACACGCGGTATTCCAGTGGGTGTGAACATAGCGGTATGAAGGGATTCACAACTTTAGACTACCGAGAAGGGCACAGTAGTCACTGATATTTCAGCAGCGCCTCCAATTGTAGCGCACTTTCCCCACCCCCTGAGAGATGTGTGGCTATGGTGTGTGTATATGGTGCAATACCTGTGGTGCACAGGAGATCTGCGTCTCCGCTACTGGGAACCTGGTGTATACCTGAGTCAATGTTCGGTCGGTAGCGTCTCCACTTGTACAGGAATCTATGATTAGAATAACCCCGCTACAGGACCCGCATACAATAAAACACACACTTATGAAAGATAACATTTTTACTGAACATACAGTAAATAACATAGGATATATACATATACCAACAACAAGGCCACACATAGCCGTACCCTCCAATGCTCCGCTGCCCCACCAAAAGGTGTGTGTGACAGCGCTGCCCCACTTTAGTGTTTGAGTTGGTGCACTGATGAGTTGGGTCATTTTGTTTCATCTCACACCCACCAGCTGCAGACCTCATCGTGGCACTATTCACTAATAGAGCACTTATGGATATAGATTTCAATGGTTTCTTTGATGAAACAGTGACAATATGGAATTTGAAAATTTGGAAACACATTTTTCCAAATTAGAAAAACTATTGAATCAGGAAATAAGACAAAAATGGGAAATATTCACTTTAAATAAATATTTAGAGCACAAAAGGTTACCTTGGGGGTTATGGATACTTAAAGCACCTACTATAGATGTGGATAACGAAAGCTTCATGCGCGATTGGAATTTTTTATTAGACACCTGTTTGATAGGGCTAATACAGTTACTAATTAAACATATGAGTACTACTTTAGACAGAATGGATGGGGATATTAATGAAATTAGAGATCAACTAGAACCTTTTATGACATTGTCTGAATATAAAACCTTAGAAGATAAGGTTATTCAGAGGATGGCTAAGCTCGGCAAAGAGGTTAAAATTGTGAAACAGAAAAAATTTATTCGGGATTAAAAAGACTATGATGAGGGTAAGGAGAGAAATTGGAAAAGGGACAAAAGTGTCTCAACTAACGAGGTTGTTGATCCCAATTCAGAGTCCAATTCAGAACCCACTGTAGGTTTAGAAGTTATAAAGTTCAAAAAGGGGCCTAAAAATTCTAATGTGAAATCTGTGGAACATAAAGATCCACAACTTAAAACTGAAAAACCACAGGGGACAAAAGTTGGTAAAAAATATAACTCAAATAAAAATAAAGACTGGTCAAGGTTTGATCATAGGGGAGATGAAAGAGAGTATACCTCTAGGGAATACCATCAGAGACCACCCATTCATAGACCTAATGATAGAGACCATGTTTTTAGGGGACCTCGTGAGAGATCCACTATGTATAGACCAAATGAAAGATCTCTTGAACAGCATAAGGGGTCCACTCATTTTTTAGAGTATCGCCGGATCACGAACCACTGAAAGAACAGTGGAGGGAAAAGAGAAACCAACAAATAAAACAGCATGGGAGAATAGAAAGAAAATGGTCAAGAATAGATGATTTGGAGGAAAGAGGGGAGGGTCACGAAAGAGAAAGTAAAAGACAAGATACAGGGAAAAATTGGTAGAGAAGAAAACCAGTATTTTCAACCTTAGTTCACATTCTTTTACATCAGCTGAAACTAGAGTCCTGGAAAAAGGTCTTAATTTTGCTCCAGTGCGTGGCCCAAACACATTTGAACTTTATGTCGATGTACATAAGTTTGTGCAATGGCTCACCTTGAAAAAGTATTTTTTGAAAGACCCTGTGAGTAGAGCTTATAACATGGGGAGTCAAACCCCAAATGTTAATATAAAAACTCCCCTCACACCGTTTAAAAATAAATCAACTTTCTACCCTTGGGCCATTAAGAGTAACTTTATTGACACATTCACAGACATGGTCATCAGGGATCTTGAGGAAACAACTTTAAATGTAAAAAGCAAAATCTAACCAAAGAAGAGAAAAAGGCCATACAATCCCTAACTGAGAATAAAAACATTGTAATAAAGTCAGCAGACAAGGGGGGGGGGGTCTGGTTGTGATGGATACGGGCTTCTATAGGGAAGAGTCCAGTAGGATTCTAGGTGATAATTTGACCTATAAAAAACTTACTAGTAATCCTACTGGGCTCTTTCAGAAGGAGTTGTCCAACATTTTAGATAAGGGATTTGAAGATGAAGTTATTACGAAAAAATAACTGGATTTTCTGACGGTAAAACATCCGAGAATACCATTTTTTTACTTCATCCCAAAAATCCACAAGAACCAACCAGACCCGCCGGACGCCCAATTATATCGGGCATTAGCTCTCTAACATCTAACTTGTCCCAATTTTTGGACCATATACTACAAAAGTATGTGATAGATGTTCCATCATATCTAAGAGACACCTCTCATGTATTAAACTTAGTGCAGGAGGCGCATGCGCGATGGCAAGGGAGGTAGACGCTTAGGCTAAGAGCTCCCGTCCCCGCCACGCGAAATACATAAATACGCATAATTTTGAACACATCCACAAACTTTAAAGTGCCTAATATCGCTAGGGGAATACCCCAGGATGGCCCCACAGTCAACTAAAAAGAAGCAGTACATAAGAAGTACATGAGCCGGGCGGCAACGAAGGGGGCCGAGGCAGAAATGGCGCCGGGTTCCGCCGCGGGCTCTGAATCAGAGCTGGAGGAGGAGGTGGAAGACACAGCGGGCCAACTCCCGGTCAGAAGATGCGACTTCGACCGGTTATATAACAGCATGAATTCGCTCTTCCGCGCTGAAATCCAAGAGCTAAAAAAAGAGGTTCAGGGCCTTGGTGAACGAACCGGAGCTTTAGAGGACAGTGTGACAGCCATTACTACCACCACGAGGAAGGCTGAGAAAAGGGCAAACCATCTCCAGGCCCAGATCACAGAACTGGCCGACAGACAGGAGGACTCCGAAAATAGAGACCGCAGGAGTAACCTCCGCATCAGAGGAATAACAGAGGACATCACAGAAATAAAGGACTTTGTCTCACGCTGGCTGTCTTCCTTATTACCGGAAGTCCCGGAGGCGGAGCTGGCAATGGACCGCTGCCACCGAGCCCTCCGGAGTCGGCCAACAGCCAGTGACCAGCCGCGAGATGTAATAGTGAGGATGCATTATTACAGCACCCGTGAGGCAGCACTGCAAAAGGCGAGAGGCCCTGAGTCCTGTAACTCTGAGGGGATCCCTCTCCAACTATACCAAGATTTATCCCCTATCACCCTGGCCCGTAGACGGAAACTGGTGCCGGTAACCAAACTGCTACGTGATCGGGCGATCAGATACAGATGGACCTTTCCATTCGGACTCCTGGTCCTGAAGAATGGGAAGGCCATCTCCATGAAGGAGCCTGAAGATGCCCCGGAGTTCCTCCGCAAACTGGGAATTGAGGACGGCCCAGCACCGGCCCCCAGGAGAGCTCAGAGCCCTACGACGGAATGGCAACAGGCCTCCAGTTCTAAAAAAAATAAAGATCGGGCAGCAGAGGGAGAGGCGGACTGAAACCGGCAGTAATGGCAACTACCCTTAGTTGGCTACAGTTGAGCCACTGTTCAAATCCCACATAAGGCCACCCTGAGAACGTCGAAAGCTGAAAACCAAGACCTAAGGATGTCGAGACTACTCCACCAAAGCTAACAGATATCACAGACACTCGTAAATACTAACCGAACCTGCGGACCCAGAGGCTGAAAATCTCACGAACCCGGAAGCCGGCTGTGACACGCACACCATAAAAGATGGAGGCTCCTCGCCGCGTGGTAAGCCCTACAGCACTCACCGGATGAAGAAGGGTGAGACGCGGGAAGAGCTGACGAGAGACATCCGCTTCCTCCGACGTCCGGCGACAGAATGGCGGCAACCGGAAGGACGTCAGCGGAAATAGCAGTGCAGCCATCTTGGTAGAGGCATTTCATCCCCGGCGCCGGAAACACAGTCTGAGAGACCCGCGACAGGCAGCATACCATTTCCGGGACAGCCGAAAGTGACTGACACCCTCATGGAAGGGACTCCGGACACAGGAGAATACAATAAAAGTTTGAAATAACAGCAGAACCCCTCACCCCCCCGATACCCCATCCCTCCTACATACCCTAATCCCGCATATTACATCCTCGCACCACGATCCCCCCCCCTCCCCCCCTTTTTTTTCTTTCTATATATATACTCCATATGCAAACTCCAGCCCACTACCTTACCTCCCCCCCCCCCTCCTAGGAGTCCCTAGTCATCACATTCTCCCCCCCCTCACCTCTCTCCTTTCCCTCCCCTCCCATACTTACAACTTTCCCCCCCCCCACACCCCATCTTCCCCACATCATATCCACACATCGCCTATCCCCCCCCCCCGGGACCCCCGAACTATCCCTCCCCATCAACCAACCCCCCCCTCCCCCCCATACTCCCACCTTTTTCCCCCCATACCCCCCCCCCATGCCACACCCACGGTACGTCCCCAACCCTCCTCCCCCCCACTCATACTACACCCTTACACACCATACCACCATTCCACCCCCCCCCCTCTCTCCTCCTCCCCCACATTCCCAACCTACGCTCCCTTACCACCTAGCTCCTACCTCCCCTTTACTTACTCCCCCCATCTCCCTCCTCCCCTCCCCTCCCTCCTTCCCTCCTCCCTCCGATCCCCAAGCTTTTAGTCCGGGGATACAACCACTTGAAAAAACATGGACAATATGATGAATGCATATGAGCTGCTCTCTGTTGTAATAGCTTGGGGCCTTGGGCTTTAAGACCACAGCTGTAGAAAGGAGAATGAACCTGGGCATATCAGCAAGTCATAGGCGCCCCATACTCCATAGGGAGCAACACTCAGACTAGACATAACCATGCAGCATAAACACAAATTTCCCCCACCTCAAACTCCCCCCCCCCCACTCCCCTCCCCCCAGTCCTCCTCCTCCCCCCCGCCCCTTCCCCCCCTTCTTCCTCCCTCCCCCAACCACAGCGCATCTACATAATAGGAAAGAGACTGCCAGAAATGCATGCCAAGGCACATACAGGGCGTTCCGACTACACAGATAATATAATACAGCAGGTTTACAATGAAGGGGAAAAGCACAAAATTGGTCTTCAGCGTTGAAGGTAGAAGGGCAGGAGACCTTACACTCTCACTGTCAGGGAAATGGCCCAAGTTATTGTTGTGGAAGTTTATAGCAAAGTTTATTATGTTCTTTTTTCTGTGTTCAAAGGCGGGGACGGGCAGCACTACGCCCGCCATCGGCATGGGACTCCAGGCGGGACTCGGGGTTGCACCCCCGGAGAGACCCCGCTGGGCCGGTGCATTTGGGCAGGGAGCGCTCTCTCCCTGAGAGTGGTGCAAGGACCCAGGCCGGACCCCCAGAAGGGGCAACTTTGGTGCCCATTGGGAATCAGCCCCATGGGCTTACCAAACCCTCTACGTGTTGTTGTCTTAATGTTCCTCATGTACTCCCAATATATGTTCCCTACTGTTATCCCCGTTCCCAGGCCAATAACAACCATGACCACACGGCGCGCAGCCGACGTCCCCTGACACCTCGCCAACGGGGGAACGTTTACTGGACCAGCACCACAGCGACTCGCACAAGAAGCATCAATGGATAAGGACCTCACAGTCGTTTCACACAATGTAAAGGGCTTTAATAGTCCACAAAAAAGACATATGGCCATGACAGACTATAAACGTCTGAACCCTGACGTTATCCTCATACAGGAGACACACTTTTCCCGATGCAACTCCCCTACATACATAGACAGCAGATACCAGACCTGGGTGGCTGCCTCCGCAAATAAGAAAAAAAGAGGAGTCGCAATCCTGTTGCACAACCGCATTTCACTAGACATAAAAACCATAAAGAAAGACGCAAACGGCCGGTTCATAATAGTGATTGGGACCATCCACGGTCAACCGATCACCATAGCAAACGTTTATGCCCCTAGCGACCGCGCAGTTTCATTTTTCGACAGATTCTTCAAGATCCTACAAACAATAGCACAGGGTGCAATAATATTAGGAGGGGACTTCAACCACACACTTGACCCACACACAGATAGATGCACCCAGGGCGGACAGAAAAATCCACAGGGTAGAGCTGCCTGGATCAGAGGCCTTAGGGCCAATAATCTGGTTGATATCTGGCGTGAGCAACACCCAGGGGATAGAGAATACACATTTTACTCCCACCCACACGACAGATACAGCAGAATAGACTACCTCTTTGTGACCAACAGAATGGTTTTGCAGATCTCCCACATGGGCATCCATGATATTTCATGGTCCGATCATGCACCAGTAGAGCTGCGGTGCACCGATTTTACACTGAGCAGGCCGGGAGCGACCTGGAAACTCAATGAGTTCTTACTTAAAATCCCCGAGGTGGAACAATTAATTGGGGGAAAGATCAGGGATTACTTCAACGAGAACACGGGTAGCGTGGCGTCTCAGTCTACCCTATGGGAGGCCCATAAGGCGACATTACGAGGAGAACTCATAGGGATCGCAAGTAGACGGAAGAAAGAAAGGGAAAAAAAGATTCTTACTTTACAATCTGACCTAAAGTCCCTCTCCGCTCTACACAAACAATATAAACAAACACAGTCCCTTAAGGCCTGGCTGGACGCCAAAACACAACTCAACTTACTGATGGCCTCCCGAGCAGAAAAGGAGCTGACTTGGTCCAAACGGAAATTTTATGAGCGTGCCAACAAACCAGATACCCCGCTTGCCCGCAAACTCCGAAACACGAGTAGTAATTTTCACATACAGTCAATTCGAACTAACAAAGGTGGCCTAACTTCTGACCCAAAACAAATTGTGGAAGAGTTTAAAACATTCTATGAGACCTTATACGATGGAGCGAAGGTCTCCCATTGTGAGACCACGCGTAGGCAACTGAAGACATTCCTGAAGGAGGCAAATCTACCCAAACTGAGCAGAAAGGAAGGGGAGGCGCTACAGGTAGATTTTACAGATGAGGAAATCTCAGAGGTAGTCAAATCACTAAAGCCATCAAAAGCCCCAGGCCCAGACGGCTTTTCTAACCTATATTACAAAAAATTCCGTAAACTGTTAGTCCCTCATCTGACTAAGTTATTTAACTCATTCCTAGAGGGTGCCCCTATACCCGGCCAAATGCTCCAAGCGTCCATCTCAGTGATCCCAAAACCAGGGAAGGACCCAGCTGATTGCAAGAGTTATCGCCCGATTTCATTGATTAATTCCGACACAAAATTTTTCTCCAAACTCTTGGCAAACCGCCTAAATGCGGTTATGCCTAAGCTGGTCCACCCAGATCAAGTAGGGTTCATCTGCGGGAGGCAAGCGGCGGATAACACCAGACGGATCATAGACTTAATTGATGTGGCCCAAAAACATAATATACCGTCCATGGCTCTTAGCTTAGATGCCGAAAAAGCCTTTGACCGAATTGATTGGCCCTACCTCACAGAGACGCTTGGGGAGTTTGGGGTGGAAGGGAGAATGTTGGGCGCCATTCTAGCTCTGTATAGAGAACCGAGGGCGAAGATCAGGCACCAGGGCTTCCCCTCGGAGGAATTCCCGATACGGAGTGGCACCAGGCAGGGCTGCCCCCTGTCCCCATTACTATTCGCACTATGCATCGAGCCCTTGGCGGCACATATTCGTAATAATCCAGATATAACGGGGATTCAAATTCAAGACTAGTCACATAAAGTGGCCCTGTATGCGGATGACATTATTTTAATGCTGTCAAAGCCCCTTACCTCTCTGCCAAACGTCTTCAGCTTACTAGACTCATTTAACAAGATCTCGGGGTTCAAAATTAATCAAACGAAGTCAGAAGCGCTAAATTTAAACCTGCCAAAGGTCACGGCAAAACTCATAGAACTAAATTTTAACTTTAAATGGCAAGCCTCCTCTATTAAATACCTAGGGGTAAATATCACCAAAGATTATAGTGCCCTCTATAAAGCAAATTACCCCAGACTGATAAGGACACTGATGGAGGATCTCAGGCTTTGGTCGGGCTATGCAATCTCATGGATCGGCAGGATCCAAAGCCTTAAAATGAACCTCCTTCCCAGAATCCTGTACCTCTTCCAGACCCTCCCGGTGCAGGTGGCCGGGGCCGACATCCTCCGTCTGCAGTCCTCCATGGTGAAGTTTGTCTGGGGTAACAAAAAACCTCGAATAAAAGCTAGTACGTTAATTTGCCCTACCCTACGAGGAGGACTTGGGGTACCTTGTTTGATGGCCTACTTCCAAGCAGCACAATTATCACAAATAGTACAGTGGCACATGCCATCGTAACTACGACGGTGGGTGGAGCTAGAAAGCATATGCTGCCTCCCTGTGGACTTGCGGGACTTAATCTGGCTCCCAAAAAGGGTCCAGAAGTCTATGCGGGTGCCGCTGGCGGCACTGAAGAGCTCGTTGGCAGTTTGGGGAGCCACCAGATATAAATGTGCTCTCACCACCCAGCACACATATATGACCCCGTTTGTGGGGAACCCTGATTTCGCTCCGGGCATGTCAGCTGGGAACCTGGGGGCCTGGAAAAAAAAGGGCCTCACAAAGCTCCTACATCTGAAAGGTAGTCCACTATTAAAATCATTTGACCAAATTAAATCTGAAACAGGGATACCAAATTCCGAATTTTTTAGATACCTCCAGATTAGAGCTTTTTACAACAAAATCCCTAACCGCCCTAAGCGTACTAATTTTGAGCAGCTGTGTTCAAGAGGTATGGACACTACGGGACTTACTTCTACGATCTACAGAGGGGTGGTCTGTCCTATACTCACAGACGACACTAAATTAAACTACAGACGCGCATGGGAAGCCGACCTAGGGGAGACCTTAGACGACGAAGATTGGGACTCAATAGTGCTGGCGGCAGCCAAAAGCTCAATCTGCACGACCCTGAAGGAGAACACATATAAGGTCCTAATGAGGTGGTATCTCACCCCGATACGATTAGCAAAGTTTGTTAAAGATTACCCCCCATTGTGCCCCAAACAATGTGGGGAGCCTGCAGACTTGTTGCACATGCTGTGGGGGTGCACCAAAGTGGCTCCTTTATGGGAGGAAATCCAAAATTGGCTGACGAGAATTCTCGGGTGCCCGGTCCCCTTGGACCCTTGGCTGTTCCTGCTGGGCAGGCGCAGGCGAGGGCTAAGTAGACCGGCACAAAAACTGATTGCACATTTTGCAACAGCCACGAGGTGTGAACTTGCTGCACTGTGGAAACAACCAGAACTACCCACAATTACGAAAATTCGAAACAGAATTTGGTATGTTTGCCGGATGGAGCAATTGACGAGTCTGGTCAATGACACCGGCACAAACTTCCTAAAAACGTGGGCCCCTTGGCTAGACCAATCAGACATCCCAGGGGTGAATGCCACCAATATCCTGCTCTGATAAGATGAAATGCGTTCTCCTGGGGGGAGACAGCACAGACAATGACAGACCAGAATACTGGTAGGGCAGCCGTGGACGAACAGCATGACGGTGAAGGGAAAAATCCTAACCAAACAAGACGCGAAGATGGTGGTCGCAGAACACAAGCAGGAGAGGTGCTTCACTTGGCCTCCCCCCCCCCCACCCCCTCCCCCCCCTCCTGGGTTCGTCTTGTCCGTCTAGTTTGTCTGTCGTTTTTATTCTTTTCATTTGCTTTTCCCCTATGATATGTCAGTACATGTACTGTTCAACTTTAAAAAACAAAATATTGGGCTCGAAACTATCCATGTATGCTTGCGGGTTGTCAGACACTGTATGCACTGTTTCATGTCCCAATAAAAACTTTTTTGTTGAAAAAAAAAACTTAGTGCAGGGTCTAAGATGGGATGAACAACTGGTATGGGTCACATGTGATGTGGTGTCCTTGTATACCGCTATTCAACATAGTGATGGTCTAAGAGCAATCCAACAAACATTAGAGAAGGATAACAATGTCGAAGATAATTTAAAGTTATTTATCTTGGAGGGGATTAACCATATTCTCACACATTATTATTTCAACTATGATGGAGAGTACTTCCTCCAGACATGTGGCACTGCGATGGGCACCAGGTTTGCACCCAGCTACGCCAATTTATTTATGGCTATGTGGGAACGGAGCTACATATGGAGTGGCAATCCATATGGTGCAAACCTAGTGCTCTGGAAAAGGTTTATCGATGATGTGCTGTGTGTCTGGAGGGGTACAATGGAAGAACTTAACTTGTTTAAAATACATTTGAATGACAATCCTTATAATATTAGATTTATTTAATAGTGATTGTAAGAGCATTAATTTCTTGGACCTTACCCTATATGTGGAAAGTGGTGTGGTACACACCAAAACGTACCACAAAGATGTGGATGCAAACACATCTTTTGGCGTCAAGCCACCACCACCCTAAGTGGATACAAAATATTCCACAGGGACAGGCCCTAAGAATTAAAAGAAATTGCTCACAAGATCATGTATGTACTGAACAGTTAAACACCCTAAAAGAGAAATTCATTGAGAGGGATTATAATAGGGATAGAGTTAATCAAGTCCTTCTTACTGTCAGGGATATTGATAGGTCATCTCTCATTAACCCCCCAAAAATCTAAAAGGATCAAAAGGGAGAATTCATACTGTTTATTACTAAATTTAACAGCATGACCCCTGAAATAAAGAACATTTTTAATAAACATTGGGGGATTCTCCTTAGAGATCCCATCTTAAAAACTCTTTTACCCATTCATCCTCAAATTGTATGTAAACGTGCCCAAAATTTGAAAAACAAGCTGGCGCCCAGTTCCCCCTCAGTAGGCCCAAACAATCAAATACCATGTGGCTAGCTAATTTAAAGGGCTATTTTACATGTGGAAAGTGTATAGGTTGTTCTTATAGTCTAAAGGGTAATCAATTCCAGTCAACTGTGACAAGTAGCAGATTTAATATAGATACATTTATAAACTGCAAAAGTAAGTTTTACGTGTACTGCACCGACACACTTTATTCGAGCAAATACCCGGTATGTACCTGGCAGATACCTGGAATGCGCCGCTCCTCACCTCTGACAAGCCCCGTTGCATTTGCCTTCCCAGACTGGGTTCATGCCTGGCTGATGGGCGGCTGATCTGTTAAATGATAATGATTAGGATTTAATAGGCTGCAATGCTTCGCGTGTCTACCAGATGGCATAAATTCATGAATTGTAATGCAGTATATATATATGTAGTGTGCAGTATTGCAGCCAACGGGAATAAAATGCTTCAATCCCTGCCGGAAAATAACTCAATGCACTCGGGCAGAAAACAGTCACAAACCTCAATACACCCGGGTATACCCGAATTCGTGGGACTAGCCGAGCTCGAATAAAGTGTGTCGCCAGTGTACCTACTGGAATGTCCCTGCGGCCTACAGTATGTGGGGAGAACGGGGAGAGTGCTACAACGTAGACTAGCAGAACACATGTACAATATTAAAAAGGGCTTGGAGACACATAGTGTCTCCAATCACTTTAAAATTAAACACAATCAGAATCCAGAGGGACTTGTCTGTGTAAGGAGTCGGGGGCCACGTCCCTTGCAGCATGCCTGCCTTCTTAGGCTATATAATTTCAGATAAAGGATTTTTTTTTTTGACCCTGAAAAACTTAAGGCTGTTTTGGATTGGCCTCAGCCCAACTCTCTCAAAGCCATCCAGCGTTTTTTGGGCTTCTCCAATTACTATAGGAGATTCATCCGAAAATTTTCCATCACTGTGGTTCCCATTACGGCCCTTACCAAGAAGGGAGCTGACCCGTCTGTATGGCCTCCGCAGGCCGTCTCGTCCTTCGAAACCCTGAAACAAGCTTTCGTCTCGGCACCCATCTGCGACATCCCGATGTTAGTCTTCCTTTTACTTTAGAAGTTGATTGTGGTGCAGGCGCCATCCTGTCCCAGAGATTCTTCCCTCAAGATAAGCTTCATCCATGCGGTTTTTTTTTAAAGAAGTTTTCGCCCGCTGAAAAGAACTATGATGTTGGCAATAGAGAGCTCTTGGCTATCAAGATGGCCTTACAGGAATGGCGACATCTCCTGGAAGGTTCCCGCTAACCTATTTCTATATTGACCGACCATAAAAATCTTCTGTATATCGAAAATGCACGTCGTCTGGGGTCTCGTCAAGCTCGCTGGGCACTATTTTTCTCAAGATTTAATTATACTCTGTCTTATATTCCTGGTTCTAAGAACACAAAAGCTGATGCCTTGTCCCGACAATTTTCTCTGGAGGAAAGATCCGAAGAAACCCCTGAAACTATCGTACCCTCTAAGTTTATAATTTCCGCCAACTCATTTGACATTCTCGAAAAGATCGTTGAAGCTCAAAAACAAATTCCGAGTGGTCTAGAGGTACCGGAAGGAACTCTTTATGCGGCACCCAGGTTTCATCAAAAGATACTAGAATGGGGCCACTCTGTCCGTTCAGCCGGCCATCCCAGCTTCAAAAGAACTTTGGATCTTATCAAGCGTACTTTTTGGTGGCCTGATATGGCAAAGATGGTTCATGAATTTACTAGTGCTTGTCCAGTATGCGCACAAAACAAGACTCTTCATCAAAGACCCTCAGGCTTGCTCATGCCCTTGCCAGTACCCGAACGTCCACGGTCACATATTTCAATGGATTTCATTGTGGATCTACCCCCTTCCAGAGGGATGAAAACCACTTTGGTCATCGTTGACCGTTTTTCAAAACAGGCCCACTTTGTTCCACTCAAAGGACTTCCCTCCTTGCCCACCCTAGCTGATATCTTCACCAAGGAGGTGTTTCGCATCCATGGGATACCTACATCCATAGTCTCGGACCGAGACACGCAATTTATATCGAAATTTTGGCGGGCTTTCTCCAAGAGGCTTGGCAGGGCGCTATCCTTCTCGTCAGGCTATCACCCCCAGACTAATGGGCAAACAGAAAGACTAAATCAAACGCTGTAACAATACCTGCGGTGTTTTATTTCCGATTCCCAGGATAATTGGGTTGACCTGCTACCTTGGGCAGAATTTGCAACCAATTCACTTCGTAATGAATCCACGCATGAAACCCCGTTCTTCGTGAATTATGGTTTCCACCCAAGTCGACTGCCAATCTCAAACATTCCGATAGGAGTGCCGGCGGCTGATGAACGGGTAACTACTCTTCAGAAGTCATGGATCAAGATTCAGTCCGCGCTTCTTAGCGCCGCTCAGAAATTCAAGTCTCAGGCAGACCACCGTTGTCAACAGGCCCCTAATTACAAGCCAGGGGGCCGAGTTTGGCTTTCGTCTAAGAATATCAAGTTGAAGTCTCCGACCCCGAAATTAGCACCTCGATTCTTAGGGCCTTTTCTGATCCAGGAACAAATCAATCCTGTGGCATTTCGTCTGCAACTTCCGTCTTCCATGAGGATTCCAAACGTATTCCACGTTTCCCTGCTCAAGCCATTCGACAACCTGAATTCGAAATCCAGACAATCATGGATTCTCGTGTATCCAGAGGAAAGATACAATTCCTTGTTCACTGGAAGGGTTATGGCCCAGAGGAACGCTCTTGGGTACCCAAGGAGGACATCCATGCTCCAGTTCTCTTGGACCGCTTCCACAAGAAATTTCTACAGAAGCCTTGGATGGATCGTCCTGAGGTCGATCCTGAAGGGGGGGGGGGGGGTACTGTAAGGAATCGGGGGCCAAGTCCCTTGCAGCGTGACCCCTCCTTACCCACTACCAGTACTGCAGTGGCTGCTGCCCCTGCCCCCCGTCGCTATCCATGCCGCCGCCCAGTGCATACCTTGAACTCTTCCGTCGCCATCTTGGATTCTGGCACTGGTGTTACAGACCCTCAGCTGGGCTCTACTATTTCCTGGTCTCTCAGCCTCTCACGAGCAGCTCCTCGACACTCCTCCGCCATGCCCCTCGTCCGGATTGGTCATTGTCGCTTTAAATATCCTGCTTTGACTTCACTTCCTTGCTCTGCATAGCTCCTTGCTTCCTGTGTAGCCTGGAAACTGTGTCGTGCTCCTGTTTGTCTTTTCTCCTACAGATTTGAACCGGCTTGTCTGACTTTGAGAACTCTGTCACCCCATGGCCTGAATATAGAATTTGATCTGGCCTCCTTTTTGATGGATTGAGCAGTCTATATCCCCACCGATCGGTCAATCTGAATTCTTTTGTCTGTATTTAGTACAATATTAATTGTTCAATTGTGATTAAAACTGTAAATAACATCAATTCAACTTGCTAGAGAAGTGCCACTAAATCCCAGGGTTTAACCCTAGTGACAGTAATCGTGCTATAGTATATAGGTGCATTTTATCATATTTTTTATCATATTGTATTAATTATATCCTGAGGGGTGTATATCATCCTTTATGGTATAAATACCACCAGTATTCATGAGCTCCCCCACTGATGAAGTGACGACTTTAGCGTCACAAAACGTGTTTGGGGATGGAGGAGTTGAGAGGCTGAGGTGTCCGTCGGCAAGGGCAAGGGCAAGGGCGCCATCGTGTGACGTCATTCAGTTGCACGGAGGTTGGCATCGGTACTGGAGCTGTGAGCAGTGAGAGCGCTTCCAGCTCAGTGTGTATCACCACTTACCTGTATACAAGCTGCGGATGGCACATTGTCAGTTGTTTTACAGCAGCCTAGTTTATCTAAGTAAGCTTTTGGCTGTTTTTTATCTTTATTAATGTTTTTTAGCAATCTGCACCATCATCTCCTATGTCATTTCCATTCTGGGAATCCACGGAGAGTACTATTGTATGAGATACCAGGAGAAGGGGCTTACTAAAGATTGACAGCACGTGGGATTCGTGAGGTCCAGGAGAAAACGTTGGTTAAAGCATAGATTCTCTCAACTGAATATAACAACATTACTTTTGTAAGTTTATTACTTTAAAGTCATCTAGAGCTAATACTGGGTGCTTGTTGCTGCGCAATGGTCTCTTTCCCCTTTTTCATTTACCTGTAGGAGGATATTGAGACACCAGCCAGCAGTGGATTCACCACTTCAGTTTCGTTTGAAATATACAGTAAAGAGAACTTTTACAATCTGTATGGACCTTGCTTTGGACTGGGGTAACTGTTGTTATCACTAGCGCATGGTTTTTGCATTGTGTTATTATTACCTGCCGGGTGATGCCACGATGCTGGAATCCACGGATCAGATGCTGATACTGTGAAGCCTCCACCTCTACGTTGGGTGGGTCCCTCATGCATTGTACCAGCGTAAACAATGTCTTTATTAATGTAGGGTGATCTGTGTCCTGGACCACAGGCCGCAGCCACCATGCGGCGTCTCCCTGTGTCCCTAACACTAAAATTGCTAAGCAGGGCAGGGTCCCTATCTAAGGGGCAAGTCCCTATCGCAGCCACAAACTATGTGGGAGTCATAGCGGGGGGAAATAATAGGGGGTATCTGGCCTAGTGCAGAGGCCACTGACATCTGCACATATAACTTACTCTTTGATTGTCCCAGCTCCAACTGCCACTCTCCTAACTGTCAGCTCAAACTTCAAGCACACCCAAAGTTCCAATCTCCTCTCAGGAGATTCTAGCAGCCCTATTGGCTGTACTGTATCATGTGTTGTGCAGACCTGGGGCTGCTGGAACCTTTGCATGCGCTAACCTATTCTGCGGATGCGAGCGCATAAACAAAATAGCGGTGGTCTTACCGGCTACACGCCTGCAGCGGAGGTGAGGAGAGGTAAAAGGAGTACCGGGCTACATCTATGTAACTATGTAACTATGTAATTTGGAGCAGAAGAGGTTACAAATTAGAACAACATACCCATGGAATAATATTCCTAGATTTTGCAAAGGCTTTTGATACTGTTGATCATGTTATCTTGCTTAACAAACTCCAGTGCTCTGGAATATGGAAGCATGCTTTAAACTAGTTTAATTCCTATCTATCTGGTAGATGCCAACATTTGTATATCTAAGACTCTAACTCCAAACCCTTGGATATCACCTGTGGTTGCCCCGCAAGGTTCTGTTCTGGGGCCCCTACTCTCCTACTCTCAGTGTTCATCAATGATCTTCCTATAGCTTGTAAGGGAGCTTCAATACACTTGTATGCAGATGACACAATCTTATATGCACACAGCCCTAGCCTCTCCGACCTTGAACTCATAGTTCAATCTGACTTTTTGAAAATTGTATATTGGATTTCCCAAAACAAACTGTTTATAAACACTGACAAGATTGTAACAATGGTATTTGGGACCAAGGTTAAATTTTTAAAGCTTCCAATGTCTGAGCTCCAGATCAGAACCAACGCTAATACCACCTCAACTCCTGTTACTAGTTTACTAGTTTTAAATACTTGGGCATATGGTTTGACTCCCATTTAACATTTGTGATGCACATTGATACCCTGACATCCAAAACCTATGCCAAACTAGGTGTACTTTACAGGAACAAATCCTCCCAAAGTCTGCTGGTAAGAAAGTGTATCGCACAGCAGATGCTAATGCCAATTATCGACTATGGGGACATTGTGTAGAGCTCGGCACCCCAAACCCACCTTAGCAAACTTGATATCCTCTAAAATACAATATGCTGTTTTTTTTCTCCAATGCAACTACAACACAAATCACTGCGAAATGCTCAAAGAACTAGATTGGTCATCACTCGAGTCTAGGCGCAAAGTTTGTCTTTCCTTTCTTGCCTTCAAATATTTTCTGGGCAAGCTACCCGTTCAGTATGTCTGAACAAGCTCCTCACCCCTACCACATGCAGCACTTATTATCTGAGATCTGACTCCAAAAGACTGTTCATGGTCCCAAGGTTCAGCAATGTATCCGGCCGCTCCTCCTCTTACCGTGCACCCCAAAACTGGAACAATCTACCGGAGACTCTCACAGCCACCACCAGTCTAAGTTCTTTCAAAACTAAAGCTGTCTCACATTTTAATCTAATAATAATATGTTCTTGTATAGCGCTGCTAGTTTTACGTGACGTTTTACAGAGACATTTTGCAGGCCCATGTCCTTGCCCCGTGGAAATACAATCTATGTTTTTGGTGCCTGAGGCACAGGGAGACTTGGGGACTTGCCCAAGGTCACAAGGAGCCTTCACTGGGAATTGAACAAGGCTCCCCTGCTTCAGTGCCAGTCAGTGTCTTTACTCACTGAGCCACTCCTTCTCCATAATCTGGTCTGTAACTGTTACATACGCCTATTACATATATTATCCCGAACTGTGCATGCAATGTCTTGTATATAATGTATATCCTGTTCACTTATGTAACTATGTATCTGTAACCATGTATTATTTGTCATCTTAACTCTATGTCCAGAACAAACGAGAGGTAACACTCAATGTACAGATGCAGCGGTCGTTATTTTAAGGCACCACGGCGCCGTTTTCGTGTGCGCTGCTGTACTCCACGCGGCATGAACGCGCCAATCGCCCCAGGCATACGTGTTTATCGTGGTTGCTGTGTTTGAATTTTATGGATTGTGTGCAATTAAATGCAATGAAATGAATGAATTGTAATGTGTACAGTAATGTGCTTCTGTGCTACTGTGTCAATCTCAGGTGTTTAAAAGCCAGAACACTAAAATGCCATTTTATGTGCTCGCCTGCACTAGTGTCTTAAGGCGGTATGGTTGGAAGTAATCCCGCGCCATGACGTGGGTATTCCGAGGTATACACCGTGTGATGCCTTAAAATAACGGCCGCGGCATCTGTATTACTTCCTGGTAAATATACATGAATAGTGCAGCACACCATAACCTAGACACAGATACTTGCTGTTACCGGTGCTCTTGGTCTAGGGGAGTCCCTGTCAGTGCAAAAGATAAGCAAAAATTGAAGGTTCCAGGTCACTACGGATTTTCAATAGAATTTATTATCTCAAGAACACAACGTTTCAACCAACAAGGTGGTCTTTCTCAAGTGAAGATATAATACAAAATACCAAATACAAAATGTCCACTATTTATAGCCCCAAACCCAGGTGAAATTACTTAAAAATGTCCGGTTTGTCCCTGAGTCTCTCAGTCCAATGCGCATGCGCATGCGCATCCGGGTCCACGTCTCTTCCGAATTACGTCATCATATGGTAATCCCGCCTCCCGATTGGTCCTGTCGTCTCGTATTGCATCTAAGCTGGAGATCTAGGTATCCCATCCAGGCGCGTGCGCGAGCGCACATCCGGGTCCCGTTTCCTTCATGGCGATTACTTGTCCTCCGATTGGCCCGTCTGTCCCGCAGTGTACTTGTGCTGAAATCCGTCATCATGGGTGTAACAGGGGACTTATCCCTGTTCAGTAATGTTCCTTTAATCTAGCAGTGTGGTAGTTAATTACTAAACACCACCTGCCTGATTAGATTGTTTACAAAAAGCCTGCCTTTGAGACAGGAAGTGACTCTCTTTAGCTCTGACTGAGAGCTGACCTTTGAAGAGACAGAGCAGAGGTTCTTGAGTCCCAGGAGAGACTGACCAAAAGAAACCCAGATCTCTTGAGCTGACCAGTCTTGAGCTCTGCCAGCCACACAGCAGAGCTGATTGCAAGACACCAAATAAGACTTCTAAACCTGGATGCTGATATTTTTCTGTGCACGCACGGGTGCGGTTCCAGGAGAGCAGAGAAGCTTACTCTACAGCAACTAAACAAATAAGACTTTCCTTATTAAGAGACTGCTTATATCTGCTTATTTTCATGTTATGTGTTTGGGCTGGGAGAAGCTTAACTAATGGAGATGTGAACTAATTGCAAGGATTTCACTAGAAATACTCCCAAGTGAATGGAAGCTTTGTCCCCCCCCCCCCCCCCGTGTTTGGATAATTTCCTGATGAAAAGGAAAAGGCACAATAAAGCCTATTATAATTTCACATTATAAACGTCTCCAAATTGTGTACCTCTGTGAATGTCCGTCTACAATGGGGATATGTACACAAAGCGTCTTCAGGTCTCGCAAGCGTATTAAAGTCCCAATGTTTTCTTCTTTGCACCATACTGTACATGGGGTCTGCGAGATGGTAGGCAGTGGACAGTTTGTGGAGCATGAGAAAGGAGAGAGAGGGCCACAGTGAGAGTCCGGTATTAAAAACACATAAAGTAAAACCCATACACTCCCTTGGTATATCAAATATATAGTAAAGGGGTGTGGGTAGAGGAGGGAACATAGGCAGATACAAGGTAGTAATAATAAATTACTTAAATTTAGGAGACAAAATGTGAAGAAGAGTAACAGCAACAGAAGCATCATATATGGAGAAAAATATATATATACACATTTCACCAGGTATCCTATAATGAATATCTCACAACCACAGTATCAATGATCAATCAGAATAATGCAGATGCGCACACTCTCATTTTCTAATGTTTTAAAGGCTATTTAGGGAGATAAAGGGCTCTATGCAGTAAGCGTTGATAAGGGTTTTTTCGCCATTTTATAGGCAAAATTGGGTTTGAGATTCAGTAAGCGCCGATATGTGCTTGATTTCGGCAGGTTTCGTAGCCGATAATTGTGTTATGGCCAGTCTGCTGTCGATAAGCCTGTTTTCGGCACTTATCGCCACTTTTTTAAATCGGCTTTATTCAAGTAGCAAAATCAGCTTATCGGGGCTGATCGGCACTAAGAAATTGAGATGTTATGGCCAATTTCTCCCGCCAACTAAAGTTGGCAAGTTGGAGGGGAGAACGATCGCTAAGGCTGCCGGAACGGCACTTAGAAAAAAAAAATCATCTGCACATCAATGGAGTCAATGGAGCGGGGACGTATAACATTATAGTACTGTTTACGTTCCATTGCTCACAATAGAAATGTGATTAGCATTACAGTGTGGGGGGCATTCATTGCATTGTGTCACACCTGACGTGTATTATTTGATAAACATTGTACTTTTAGATGTTTTCATCATTTGCGTGTCACATTACTCATCATGTGATGATGTGTCAAGGGAAAATCCTATACTCAACTCTTAAAGGAGAACCTCACATCATATCACACATTTTACTGAACTGAACGACAATTATTTATATGATGTTACACATGTCACACATCTAACACATACACCGTATATTCATGTTGCTTTACATTACACAATGCTTGTAATGTGTAACGCATCTTTAAACTTTCATGTAGATCTTTCTTCTCATGTTTACCTGTACTTTGGGTCCTCCCTTTTTTCATGACGTCACTTATTGGACACTCAATCACATTGCATGTTCACATTGTAACCGTTACATTACAAGCACTTCAACCTAACTTATACACACATGTACAGTAATTAATCATTGTGACACCTTTCAAACTGATTCTATAGCAACTATCCTCATTACATAAATGTATGCATATGCACACGAGAATTCATTGTTGTGAACATGTGACAATAACATGGCTAATTACACATGTTGCAGCAAACATTTTACACGTCAATCTCAGGCTTTTTGTCTATTTACATGACTGACTGTTGCGTTCAGAAGTGTTACATGCATTGCACATTACACTAATAATTTTCAAACAATGTTTGTACAAAGCTTCACGTTACATCATTGGCAAATATCATGATTGCCTGCTGAATACACAGAACAAATAATTCTTTGTTCAAATGGACACAGCTTGTGAGCAAAGTACTTTAATATGTTAATGTAACACCTTGCTTTTTACTATGTCACCTGACATCATCACATACCTATTTAAAGGACGCCCATTACCTGCTCATTCACAGCTACTCATTTCAAAATTTTGCGATTGTTTAGGAGACGGAGGAACATTCTTTTTTATGACATGCTTGCTGATGAAGAGAATGACATAGGGCAAGGGAGGGACAGAGCCAGGGACAGTGACAGGGACAGGCACGCGGATACAACAGGGACAGGGGGAGGGACAGGCCGAGGGACAGGTAGAGGGACAGGAGATCAGAGGAGAATACAGAGGAGACAAGTTGTGCCTCGTCCGCGTGTGTACAGGGAGAGAACCCTGTTAGATGGGATGAGTGAGGAGGAGATAGTCAGTCGCTATCGTTTGAGTTCAGCAGCAATCTTATCTCTTTATGAAGAGATAAGGGGAGATTTAGATTTTGTGACAGCCAGAGGTCGTGCAGTCCCTGGGCTTGTTAAAATGCTGTGCTCATTACATTATCTTGCTTCCGCGTCATTCCAGACAACTGTGGGCATAGTGGGCGGGGTCTCGCAATCTACATTCTCGCGGGCCTTTACCCAGTTTCTCTATGCACTCAATAGACGCGCTAGGAATTATATTCATTTTCCTACAGAGGCGACAGAGTGGCTGGAAGTCAGGAATGGCTTTTATAATATAGCAGGGATAGCATGTGTGCTGGGTGCAATCGATTGAACACATGTTGCTTTGATTGCACCTAGTCAGAGTGAGCATGTTTACCGTAATCGTAAGCACTACCATTCACTGAATGTACAGGTGGTATGTGATGCCACGATGAGGATAATGCATGTGGTACCCAAATTCCCTGGTTCCAGTCACGATTCCTCTATCCTGAGGAACTCTTCAGTCTTCCATGCGTTCGAAGAGGGACATTTTGAACATGGTTGGCTGCTGGGTGAGTACAGATTTGGATGTTGTAACACAAAACACATTTTTCTTTAGGAATGTTTTCATTGTAGAATCTTATCACTAATGTAAGCTTATGTGTGCTCCATTGATTATAGGTGACTCAGGATACGGAATTAGGCCGTGGCTCTTGACTCCGGTGCTAAACCCTCAAACTGAAGTAGAGGAGAGGTACAATGCAGCCCATATCTCTACAAGATCTGTTATAGAGAGGACATTTGGCCAACTCAAGACCAGATTTAGGTGTCTCGACAGAACTGGTGGGGCTCTTCTATACAAGCCTCAAAAAGTGTCTGATATTATAATTGCCTGTTGCATTTTGCACAATGTGGCACTCAGACACAATGTACAATCAGACATAGCTGAGCCTTTGGTAGACGAGCATCCCACCCATGTAGCTGCTGAAAATGAACAAACAGCCAGTGGTGGCCAGACACGCCAGAATCTCATAAATTCCTTTTTTTCTTGTAAGTAAAAACATATATGTTCCTAGTACTACTTTTATAGATTAATTATGTTATATTAACAATAATGTTTCTTTATATAACCTTCTGTTAGGACACAGAAGAATATGGGTTGCACACCTTTCTTTTCTCTGCTGTGTGCACAAAGGGATGTGGCACCGGTATGTTATTGTTGCACAGGTTATATAATCCCTCTTCCATTGTAAATTAGTTGTGTGTATGTGAATACAACTGGTGTAACAACGCAGTAATATTTTAGCTTTGTGTTGTTCCTTATGCAAATACAATACACATAGTATGGCCATAGTCATTCATTCTTGAAGTATGGTTACATACAATGTTATTGTTGCAGTGTAACATGTACATCCATATGATGTGTACACCAGGCTGGTTTACATTTTGAATGTCATAAAATATACATGGTGTTGCACATTTAACACCAAATACACACTTTGCTGTGTTGTTTACGGTACTGAAGATGGCATGTCAATGTTTGCAATTTATATATTGTTCCATTGCATTATAGGTATATCTCCAGTATGACTGATCATGGTACAGCACCGACATTGTTTATTGCACTAAATCACGACGGCACGCCGAGATCTACCCCAGCTGCCGCCAGTAACAACCGCGCGCCGCCGCGTTTCCCCCACGCACCCCCCCTCCACTTCGCGCGCAATTTACCTCCCTTCCCGACACCGTACCCGGCTCCTGCTCTGCCCCTCTGCTTCCCCGCACCCCCGCTTACCTTCATTTGATCTCCAGGGGTGTCGGGGAAGCCTGGGGAAGACGGGGAAGACGGGGAAGCCGGGCGCGCATGTTACTGTGACGTCACAGTGCGCCGCCACGCGCCGCGGCTACCCGCTTCCCAGCCGCATGGAGCCGGCGGCTTTTGCTTCAATAAGCAATGTCGCTACTGTATGTATATTTGCTGACATCTGTCATAAGATGTGCCTACCTCAATATTCGTATACTTATTTGAAGTACAAATCCACATATTGTTAAACGATAAATGTTACATACATGTACTTTCTGTATCATGTACATGCATTTAGCTACTAATGAGGTTTAATGTGCATTGTATTATAAAATGATTACTCCCATTTCATCACATTTAATGTATGTTCCCTTATAATTTCCATTAATGTAATATAGAGGTGTTTGGAGAGAAGGGGATAACTGTAGAGATTTTTTTACTTATGGGAGCTCATTAATCACGGATGCAATTGACTGATCATAACACTCCATGCATGAATGCCTGTAATCACATCAATGCGTTGTACATCTTATATTTAGCAATGTAGGTGATTATTAATGCTATACATTATTTGTCAACATTAATTAAACATTGTCACATGTGTTTGTATAAGTCACACATGTGTGTTGATGTGACCTACATGTAACAAGTGTCAAACTGTAATCAAAACCACAATTGTGTCAAAAATCTTACTGTAATTTTGCATTAATAATTACCCACAATCACAATGTTCTTAATATATTTGGAATGTCATTGACGTCACTTCATCATTATCATGATGATAATTAACAAGTATTCTCAAAATATAAACGTCAATCACATGCACATTAGCATAGGCACACTTTTTAAGACAACTGTTTGTGTCTGTATCAATTTGTTTATGATCCATGTATAACACCGACAAATGATAACAGCAGGTTTATAATGGTAGGTTATATCATCATATTGACTGTACTATTTATGTTTAGAAAGTTTAATGAACACAGTAAACTATACTTAGTTTGGTACATGAAATATACACATAAACGTACTTCATTACATGATGTTGATGTAATATTCTTAACATCATGCATTGTAGGGGACCACAACATCTTGGCAATAACATTATTTGCTACAGTTCCAAACCATTTTATCAACATACCCATGTAACAAGAGATTTTTAACAATAAATGGCTAGTTGGTTGTAAGTGTCCTTTACATTGGGAGAAGGAGTGGCTCGGTGAGTAAAGACACAGACTGGCACAGAGAGTTTGAAGCAAGGGAGACTGGTTCAATTCCCGGTGTTGGCTCCTTGTGACCTTGGGCAGTCACTTTATCTCCCTGTGCCTCAGGCGCCAAAAAATAGATTGTAAGCTCCACGGAGCAGGGACCTCAGCCTGCAAAATGTCTCTGTAAAGCGCTGCGTACAACTAGTAGCGCTATACAAGAACATGCTATTATTATTATTATTATTATTATTATTATTATTATTATTACATAGTTTCGACAATCATACGTTCCATTACACAATAGAATACACAAATGTGTTAGCAGAGTGGGAATGGTTGTTATATATAAAACACACCATGCCATAAAATGTTAGTACTAATTAAAGAACACTCAAGAAAATTTCTAGCTGCACTCTTTTGCAACATCATTATGTTAATTAAGTGCTTATGCAATATAGGCATAAGGGTATCACAATTTTAATTGTTTGTTAATAAGCGCTGCAAGCAATATAAAATTAGTTCCATATGTAGTCGGTGGCTCCTCCTCACAATCATCTCATATAAAGGTAGACTCTTCTGAAATCATACATTGATCCGATTGTATCTTGCCCGACATATCTGAAATACAGCAAACACATGATGATCAAAGATGGCACCTTACTATATAATTATCCGTGACAACGCGTTACACATCTCTATATGATTGTGTACATACACACGTCACTCAGTTATATGTTAGAAGTACAACTAAACATCATTATGTATTCGTTTGTAAAATTAGTAGCACGCATAACTATGTATATGAAGTTAACGTTGGGTGTATACTTAAAAATGTGCGCGCACATCTTACTGTGCGCACACACTTCACGCTTGGGTCGACTAAGTGTTAGCGCATGCGCAAAACAATGCCTACGTGGTGCGTTCAATACATGTTGTAAATACCATTAACCATAAAATATTTCTTTCTAATACAATGAAGGAGAAACTACATTCGTTCTAAACGACTACATCTGTATTCTTTTTAAACAGACGTGTGTGGACAGAAAGCACGGCCGATAACACAATGCGCAAATGCAATACGTGTGACGTCATGTTAAGCCAGCGTGAAGCGCACGCAAACACTCCTCCCATTGAATTAACATTTGGCTAACGCCCAGTGCACGCCCACAAACACAGACGCGCACGCATGACACAGTGCAGTTACCGTAACTATAACAAAACAACACAGCCAATAGGCTTTGACGCGCGCACGTCGCTTGGGGGCGGGACTTACATCCGTAATCCTTTTTAAGGACGCCTTGGCACATGACAAGGGTCCCACGTCATACGTGGTCGACCGGGTTTTTTTGTATGATGTTGCATGATAAAAAAACAGGTGTGTGTTACAGTTATGGTAACATGTTGCTAATATGTTTAAAGGGATGGGAAACTACGTATATTTATTCCGTGAGCAATGAGTACTAATCTTTCTGGTTCTACTATATTGTAATAGGAAACAATGTGTTTGTGATCGCTACATGTTATGCAGTCTGCAAAGTTACGCTGTATCCACGCATTTAAAGTAAAAATGGTGGTTACAAAAAAAAAAAAACTTTTAACGCTGAGGCAAGGCATAACGATTGTTATATTTACCATTCTTGTAGAAGTAACACTTCGTCTGCCTGCAACTGGTCTCTCCAGAAAACCAATGCATTTGCATCCATGGTTGACCCAAATGCTGAATCCTGTATGACACACATCTCCTCCATGAGGCGCTCATAAGAATCGCCACTGCCTTCTTCAAACAATTGGTCCGGAGGTAGGTTCATTTCTTCGGTTACCCATTCGACTGTGTTTGCAGCAGAAAGGCTTGGTAAAAAATCATAGTAGTTACACTGGCGACACACTTTATTCGAGCTCGGCTAGTCCCACGAATTCGGGTATACCCGGGTGTATTGAGGTTTGTGACTGTTTTCTGCCCGAGTGCATTGAGGTATTTTCTAGGCAGGGATTGAAGCATTTTATTCCCACTGGCTGCAATACTGCACAGTATATATATATATACTGCATTACAATTCATGAATTTATGCCATCTGGTAGACACACGAAGCATTGCAGCCTATTAAATCCTAATCATTATCATTTAACAGATCAGCCGCCCGTCAGCCAGGCATGAACCCAGGCTGGGAAGGCAAACACAACGGGGCTTGTCAGAGGTGAGGAGTGGCGCATTCCAGGTATCTGCCAGGTACAAACTGGGCATTTGCTCGAATAAAGTGTGTCGGTGCAGTATGTTCTTGTAGAATGTGTGTTTCAGGAATGGAGGGTGCAGATATTGCAGCAGGTATCGATTCACACGGAACAGTAGTAGCGGATCCATTGCTATTGTTATTAGGAATAAATATGCTATTTAGCAGTATATATGTGCCGTGTTCCACGGTGATTTTATTTTCCTTAGCAATCTGCCAAAAACCATACCTTTCTTGTAGCTTATCCTGCACACGTTCAAAACATTCATTAGTTGATAAAGTGAATCTTACAGAGGATATAAAATTTCGCGCCCGCCCAGGTTCTTGGTAATAAGGGTACTTTGTTCTAATCAAATCATAGATTTGGCCCACGTTGGCTTTCTGTTCCGCAGTTGACACGATTGCCTCCGCTATCATCCTTTTATACCCTTTGGTGGGTGGCTGTTTTGAATCATATCGTTAGCCATTGCAGCTTAACAGAAAATCTGACTGTACTTCAATGTTGTCTGCTCACAATGCTCAAACTAGTAGAATGTTATCTATTTAGTGTCTTTCCATTCAAGGTCACAAAATGTTTCTTCTTTTACTCCTGTTTTCAACCACCAATTGGAGTTGTACAAATAATTGGTTCACATTTGTGGTTTCTGATAGGCATTTCAGTGTGAATGCCACATTAAGCTACTTTTATCTACTTTCTCAAAACAACTGTACTATTTTTAATTAAAAAACACTGTGGGTTGAGGAAAGAAACATTGTACGCTTTATGAAAATAGTGCTTACACAGCCATATAATGAAATACACACACACCTGCAAATGTTGTAATCTTTTTTTGTTTTCATACATTTCAGTGTCTATTTTTCAGTCTGGTTAACTCCCTGACTGCATCAGAGTTTAAGTAAGTGTGTATATGTATATATATATATATATTTATATATCTGTCTCATAAATATATAATATACATATAAATATATTATATATTATATATATATATATTACAATATACATATGTATATGTGTGTAAAACCAAACTTTTAATGTGTGTGTATATTACAATATTTAATGGCTTATATGTAAAGAGGGATTTTAATATTGGTGTGATTTATTTAAAGGTTTAAATAATAGAGGCTTACAATGTTGTATGGCCTTTGACATTGGCTTGTGAGCAATTGTGATTTACCATCAAACAACGCCTTTTTTAATTGAGAAGGCCTGTAGTGTTACAACCAATAATATATCTATGTAATCCAGTTCTACACAGATCATATTGATGGCAGTAAGTAGGCCTTGTATGGAACCTATTTAAATGGTGATAAACATGAGTGAATTAAGTGATTAATAATTGTTTAAGCCCATACTGTTATAGGCTCTCAGTAAGTATATTTCACAAACTGTAGGCCTGTATTATTACAATACTGTGTTTTCACAAGGAAGCATTAAGTGTATGTTTTGTGAAAATACATGTATACCAGTTTAGATAATACAAATAATATATATATATATATATATATATATATATATATATATATATACACACACACTGTGTGTGTGTGTGTGTGTGTGTGTGTGTACATATATCCATACATACTACATATATATTACTAAACATTCACAGATATGTTATTGAAAACAGAACTCATAAATGATTAAAGGACAACATTAGAATGTTCAAGCAAGGTGAAGGTAAGTAATATTTAACACTTAATCCTGCTGTACACGGACAAGAAAGATGTTAGCAGTTAAATAGATGTGTGTTTTTAATTGCATGTGAATAATATTTACATGCAATGATTACATCAAGTAACACACCCAAATACAATGTTTTGCAGGTAAGTAAATGGCAGCTTCTCTAAACATAGCAACTGGGTCCTGGTGGACCAATACTGAGCAGATGATGAATACATAAATATTCATAACACCATTCATTAGGACTGTTAACATTTCCAAAACTTCACGTGTACAATGACATACTTGAATGTTTGGAAACAACAGGTCTTCAGCATACATAAAATATTCATTAGATAATCTGAAGTCAACAAAACAAGGCCAAAGACATATTTACTTAATTATAAAATTTATTATTTTTTTTCCTTTTGAGAGCGAGTCACAGGCCTGCTTGTTGTCTCTTGGATTTTTCTTTTCCGTTTGGCTAAAACTTGAGTCACAACAGAGCCACTTTGAGTGGCCTGTGGCACTTCACGGGCAGGGCTTGTGGCCAGTGACTGTTCACGGGCAGGGCTTGTGGCCAGTGACTGTTCATGGGCAGGGCTTGTGGCCAGTGACTGTTCATGGGCAGGGCTTGTGGGCAGTGACTGATCACGGGCAGGGCTTGTGGCCAGTGACTGTTCATGGGCAGGGCTTGTGGCCAGTGACTGTTCACGGGCAGGGCTTGTGGGCAGTGACTGATCACGGAAAGGGCTTGTGGGCAGTGACTGATCATGGAAAGGGCTTGTGCCCACTGACACATGTGAGCAAGTTGGTACACAGTGCACAACTGATGGTTGGTCCGTTTCATGTTTGTTTTTTTTGTTTGTGTCCAAAAACTGGTCAGTAGTAACTGTTTGTGCTTTTTTGTTTTTGCCGCCTCCTTTGTAGGTGTCAGCTCCAGAATTTCTACAGATGGCAGCGGTAGGATGTTGTCAGGAACATGCACAGAACTTTCTGCTACTTTACCGGTAACATCCCGACCTGGGGAATGAACATCAGATGCATGGGGTGAAAAATGACCACCATGCAAAGATCCTTCCTGTGATGTGTTAAAGTTGAAATTTGGTACTGTTGTCATTCTCAAGTAATTAGCTTGGGTTTGCTGAACAACTAATGCTTCTAATGATGTGTTTATTTTTTGCAATTGTTTAGGCACTTCAATGAAGACTCTGTGGAGATGTGACAATTGTGATATCGTTTCTTCCTGCAGTGATATCATCCTTTCATGTACTCTCATCAGATCAGAATGGCGACGATTTTCAGCTTCAACAATTTTTCCCTCAGAAGCTACTATTGCATCGTATGTGTTACTTGATGGACGATTTGGCTGTGTAACTGTTTCAATGGGAACCTCTTTATGGTCACTTGATTGCATTTCTGTGTCTATGGCGGCATCATCATCATCATCTTCATCATCATGTTCTAAAAATAAATGTACACATTATGAAATGGCATGTTAATCTCTGCTGTTTTACTATGTAATTATACTGTGTCATAAGTAACACCTAACATGTTTCCATACGTTTTATAACGTCACATTAAAAACTACCTTGACTTACGAATAATGTTTGGACTCAGTATGAAAGAAGAATGAATGAAAAGTTGCTCTAAACTCACAACTCCTACATGATACTTAACATCACAAACACAATACATGTTGTCTTAAACTTCATTTTCACTGACACTAAGTAATCCTATTTAAAGAACATGTGCAAAACAAATCATGAACATGACAACATAACATATAGAAGTGCACATATTATATGGGCACCACCTCATACACTCACCTTCTAGGTGTGTTGAGCTGCATGAACCAGGTGAAGACACTTGTTCTGTCTCAGGTGACACATGTCCTCCAGGGGCAACTATATATAACAATAACATCAGTTGTACATTTACATGTGTAAATATTGAACAAACAGTTATTGTATGTTCTGTATTTATGAGTAACTAACAGCATAAGTTCCTTAACCGAAAATGTGTGTGTGAAAGTGAACATAAATAGTTGTAATAACAATGTACATGCCTGTGTACTTAGAACTTTTGAGTTCCCTAACATACAACATACTATGTTTCTGCAGTAATGCGTTAGGATAAATTGATTAAATTTGTACATACAAATCATATGTTGTGTAGTCCTCTCAGTATCATAATGTACATAACTATCATGAGATGAACATTCACAATGGTTATCATGAAGGTGGTCACATTGCAAAAAGATTTGTTTTTTGTAGAGGATATGTGTGGTACATTAATAGAAGCTGTGGCACACCTGAATGTGGCTGTCACTCAACAACACAACACATGCAGTGTGTGATAATGTGTTGTTGATATCAGTTGAACTATAGATATGAGTGAACGAATGTGTGACGTACGGTTTGATTACTAATGACTTGTTGGGGGATTTAGTACCTAGAGTTAAGCTTTCAAATGAGTGTGATTACCTTCAGTTTTGCTAGTCAGGTTGTAAGAACGGTATTCCCTTCCCCAAAAACCCTAATCAGGCAGACCTTTCAATTACTTCAAACAGGTGAAAATGGTGTGAACTAAGTTGACCGTAAGATGACCCTGTAATTTGGGTGTGTGCTGAACCCCACCCCCTCTGTTGACGTGTATGCTGTGATGACATATTCATTGCAGCTGCTTTAACACAATGGTAGAGGAGCTAAATAGTCGTCTGCAGTGTGCAAGTTATGAACACAATGACATAACATATGCTACGTGTACCTCATTATGCTGTCTGTATATGACATCAAGCAAAAATGGACCTTTTCCTAAACAACTATACATTTGTTAGTGCAAGTTATGTTTGTAGGCCGTTGCATGCAATATATTCGATGCATGATTAGAATAGGCAGTAATGTCGTGTTTGTAGGAGTAAAATAAATAATATACACATTTATATTATACATATTTATGTTCTGTACCAGTAGCTAGTAATAATTTCTCATTAGCATGTGTTACACATGTGTGCTACCCTGTTGTACCCCATCTTCGCCCACCATCAATTGCTTCCACTGCAGCAATGCTTTCTGGGAATTCACATGTAAATGACCACGCAATGGCACGTGGTATATTAGTTACTGCTTTTAGTAGGACTACAACATATATGTCTATTTTGAGATATATATATATAGAGAGAGAAACAGACATATACATATATAGATGTAGGTATGCTTATATTGTGAAGACAGTATAAAAAGCAGAGGAAATATGTTAAATAACTGTAAGAAACGACACGCCTAGTACAGTAAGATTTCTCACCTGGTGGAAATTGTGAGGGATAAATTCCGATGTCCCGGTCACCGGCCAAACCCTCCACGATGACGGGAAGTAATTTTCCCCGAAGCAGCTCCTCCAATGGAGTTAAGATCAGACGTTGTGGTGGCGGGCCACCTCCAGTGCCAGAAGCATGCACGCATTGGTCTTGTATTTTCTTTTTTAATTTTGACCTAATATCGTCAAATCTTTTGCGACAATTCAGCTTGTCCCTGACACGATTCTCACACGCATTGACACCAATTATTATTGTGTCCCACATTTCATTTTTGCTTGAAGAACTTGTCCGCGCTTGAAATACAAACAAAATATATGACGTTAAATCATAATAATAGAAGCACCAGTTTCCTACACTGCTACCTGTTCCAAGAGATAGCAAACATGCTGTTTTAGGTGTAATATGTGAAGCACATGAGCATTCACTACTAAACCTAGACATGTAAGCAAGCTTGCATTAATATTGTATGCAGTTATCGCAAATTGAACGCCTGTGTTTAGTTGTCCTTGAAACCCATGATAAAAAGCTGTGTTTCCACAATAATTAACATAGACAGATATTCTGTACCCATATTTGCATATTAACAAAACTCACATGACCTAGGATCACATGTATTTGAAGAATAAATGGAAAGGTACACTTACCTACTAAATGTCCATAGAGACTGTCATAGTGCTCCAGAATCCCAGTGACAAGAGCTCTATTTTCCTGGTCATTGAAGCGAGGATTACGTGGCTTCTCCACACGTTTCTTCCGAGCAGGTTTAGGCTCAGAGCTTGGCTGCTGCTGACTGGACTCTCCTTGTTCCAATGGAAGAGACTCCAAAAGCTGGCCACCAGCAAGCACGCCACCACCAGACACCCCATCAGCAACTGAGCCACCAGCAGCAATCCCACTCCCACCAACAGCACTTGCACTCCTAGCACCAGCACTCCCACTCCCAGCAACAGCACTCGCACTCCCAGCACCAGCACTCCCACTCCCAGCAACAGCACTCCCACTCCCAGCAACAGCACTCCCACTCCCAGCAACAGCACTCCCACTCCCAGCAACAGCACTCACACTCCTAGCAACATCACTCCCCTGAACAGTACATTCACTCTGACACATACTCGCACGAGTAGCACTACCACTCACACCAGCATCACTCTTCCCACGCTTTGCGGGCATACTTACAGCACTCACAAAAAACAGAAAACAAATGTACAGCCAATCACACGAAACACTTCCACATAGAAAACAAGACAAATATGTAAATAAAACAACAAAGGACAAAGCTTTCACAATACACAACAAGTCTCTCAGTCAATATGCAAATATTAAATCGCCCAGCTCTGTGTGTCTCTCTCTCTCTCACTCCCAACAACACAGAGAAAGATTAACAGTACATGTTGCCTTTAAATATGGCGCGCTATCCAATAAATGCTGGCTTCGCCTGATTCAGCAAGATTTTTGATTGGCGAACGTAACAGCACTCCGCCACGCACGCCGATACACCTGTGTGTGATCGGCAAATCATCGTGAGAGTGGGCGGATTTGTTTTCGTCTTGATTTTGAAGGGATTCGGCACTTACTGCATACGGAGAGGGAAAATCGCCAATAACATGACTAATCGGTAAGCTTGCCGATTTCACATATTCGTCGCTTACTGCATGAGGCCCAAAGTCTTTAAGGCATCAGCATTGAAGTCTCGCATAATTTCCCAGCCTTCCCTGTCTCTCTCCCCCTCGATCAGCTTGTCAATAGTTCAGAATTCGGGGATTCCGTGAAGCAGCTCCAACTCTATGCGTTTCGCATGTTTGCTTCCTCAGGAGTGTATAATTGAACTGTGATTTTCCCTGCATTTTGTATTCGCCTCGCCTGAGTGATGGTTGCTGGGAGAAAACTCCCTAATCTAACAATTGAGGGTAATTGGATTCACACTAAACATCTCTACAT
The DNA here is from genome assembly GCF_040206685.1 of Ascaphus truei. NCBI lineage: Eukaryota > Metazoa > Chordata > Amphibia > Anura > Ascaphidae > Ascaphus > Ascaphus truei. The sequence goes on from NC_134493.1 coordinate 16,677,926, forward strand.
ATATACTTTAATAACCATTAATTAAATGGTAAAGAGGTAATTATAGAGGTAAGATATAACAGTCCAGCCACTGTAACTACCAGGTAAATATATTTCTGGAGTAGTTGTACCTGTGCATGGAAACACTATAGGGTTAAACATTATTGGGCAAATCATCGTGAGAGTGGGCGGATTTGTTTTCGTCTTGATTTTGAAGGGATTCGACACTTACTGCATACGGAGAGGGAAAATCGCCAATAACATGACTAATCGGTAAGCTTGCCGATTTCACATATTCGTCGCTTACTGCATGAGGCCCAAAGTCTTTAAGGCATCAGCATCGAAGTCTCGCATAATTTCCCAGCCTTCCCTGTCTCTATCCCCCTCGATCAGCTTGTCAATAGTTCAGAATTCGGGGATTCCGTGAAGCAGCTCCAACTCTATGCGTTTCGCATGTTTGCTTCCTCAGGAGTGTATAATTGAACTGTGATTGTCCCTGCATTTTGTATTCGCCTCGCCTGAGTGATGGTTGCTGGGAGAAAACTCCCTAATCTAACAATTGAGGGTAATTGGATTCACACTAAACATCCTACATATATACTTTAATAACCATTAATTAAATGGTAAAGAGGTAATTATAGAGGTAAGATATAACAGTCCAGCCACTGTAACTACCAGGTAAATATATTTCTGGAGTAGTTGTACCTGTGCATGGAAACACTATAGGGTTAAACATTATTGACTTAATACCAATTATCACATGCAATTTATTTCCCACACCCCAATATATGGTCCCATAGTAATTGCAAGATTATTAAATTCACATTGCATGGCCCCTGTCACGTTGCACTCTGGAACCTTCCAAGACAGGTTATATAAGGTGTGCACATAAAAAAAATGTTGCAGGGACGTGGAGTCCAACTTCTTTGTAAGGCTGAGTCCACGCTGGCAATGAGCGCGCTCATGCTTGGAGAGCGCTCCAAACATGAGTGCCGGGTGTCCTGGCATTTACGCGGGAGTGCGGGGGGCGGGGGGGCATTGAGCGTGCTGGAAAGTTATTTTTTTTGTTTACATAAGCACCGAGTGCGGGTGAGCGTGTGTCCACGCACGAGCGTGCGCACTGCGTGACCGGGGACTTATATATATCTATATAAGTAACCCCGGCAAGCGCTGTCCATTCAGCGCTAGCGGGGACTCAGCCAAAGCGAGCCAAGCTGCAGGGACATCCAACCAGAATGCAGAGAATCCCATTGAAGCTGAAGGGGAGGCCATGTAAACTGATTGGAAGAGTGCAGAGGAAAGCAAGTCAAAGGTTGGTGACATCCCACCAAAAATGTTGTACATGCATCATGCCCACCCTTATCTGTCTTGACGTCGTATCCAAAGACAACACTCGAGATATGTGGAATGCAAAACTATTCATGGTAAGTTTTACTATGTATTTGTGTGTGAAATGCAAACTCCTGACAATCTCCACCCAAACAAGCAAAACCCAGTTTTAATTGCATAATTGTGTAGGTTTTAAAAACTCTTAAAGGGTAACATCTGCTCCTCACTTATTGTGTTTTCAGGGCCTGTTCTAAGTATCCTTTCGCTATGTGTTTTTCATACAGGGTGACAATGGCCATGTATACATTATAATGCAGACAATTATTAGCAGACAATTATTGTGGAAATTCCCTAACCAGAGTTGATGGATGAAGAAATAGAACAGTATGCCACGGTCATCATAACGCAATATTTGGAATTAATTGTTGGTATCGTGGCTGGATTATCAGTTTTATTGTTGAGGCTTTCACTGAGGGTTGTTTCAATTCATGTGCATTGTACTGTTAGTGATGTCTTCTGGGTGGTGAATGTTCTGTAGTTTTAGCAACATCAGATCTGTAAAATACACTCTTGTCTTTTTGTAATTGTAAGAAATGATGCTGGCTACAGATATGTCTGAAAGGACAATCCTTATGAATTTTTGGGATTTTGAAGATTTTGAGAATAAAGTGAGAAACATTATTGTTGTTTATGTGCTACTAATACAGCTCTGTAGCATATGTTTGCTGTGTATGTGATGGTCAATATGACTGGATTCAACAGTGAATGCCTTGTGATTCTCTTTATAGGAAATATGCGTATCCGAAATGTTTTTGTGTCAATTAATGATGATAAAAGTATTTAGAATTGCTTATTCTCTCTGGCTCTAAATGAAACTTTCCCTTGCTGTGACACTGTATTGCTTTTTGAACCATAATTCACATCTGTTTTCTTTTTATTTACAGAATTGTACAGCACTCTGCCTGCAAGCTTCAGGAAAAGTGCACAAAGGCATATATTGTATTTAAATGAAAACGGCTTGAATAAAACATTTTTTTAATGAAACCTTTTTGTTAAAAAGTGTAAACAATGCTGGTGCCTATTAAATATTAATAATAATTGGAGACCGTAGAAACAGTAGTGGTTTATTAAAAATAAATACAAAATAAGCAATTTATTTTCTATAACAATGACCATTTAAATAAAGCATGTTTTTATTTAATTGACATTATCACTGTTAAAGTGTGAATAAAAACACAAGTCTGAGGTTATATTTTGCAGAATGACAGATAAGTTTATTGCTTGTGCGGTGCACACGCAGAGGAGAGTTTCAAAATAAAACCCTCCCAAAGACATGGTAGCATACAGGCATTATTTATACACAAAATACTAAACCCACGCCCCCTCTACAAGGTTGCGTGTTGTCACTACGTAAGCGTAAACGGTAAACAAACTATGCACATGAACACATCGAGTTAATAATATTATTATGGGATGCATATTAGAAATGAAATGATTCAGCTATATTCCTTATACAAGCCGGTGACTTTTACTCTACATACAGAACACATTGCCCCCCCCTCGGACAGTGCCTATCTGTCTCGTATTTTCATAACATTGGCACTTAGCCCTCATTCTCAAGGTCCTTTGGCTTAGCTGAACCGCTCAATATCAATTGGAACTTCAGAAGAAAAAATGTATTTTAAACTAACATTCATTCCACTTTCATACAGACAATAGACAATATCAGGCACCTAAGATGGATGCTGACTCAAAATGGTTGCTTAGATCCCAGTGCTGTTATGTCAGACCCCCCCCCTTACGTCATATTCTCACTTTGTCACTCCTTCCTTTTTTATTCTTAAAACATAGCTTTTGAGAATTAAGTTCATGATGATAGTCCAGGGATAACACAGAGGACAAGGGCGCGTGCCCTTCACTGTCATAGTCTCGTAAGGCGCTGCGGCCAATATGTCTTTTGGAGTTGAATAACTGTGATCGGCATCTTCTTTCTTCAAGGGACTGCTGTTTTCTGGCATCTGCAAAGAGTGGCATCCGATTGGGGGAGGGTGTCGCACACCTGTGGATCATACCTTTGCAACATGTGACACACACATATATGACAACAAGTAACACCCCCCAAACACACCAAAACATTCAAAAATTTTGCTCCACGTGATCTAAGCCATTCACCTAACCCCAAGGGTGATAATCTGTCACTTCCCATTGTAAGCCTCTTTTGAATCTCTTGTATTTACTCAAATTCATGCTGCACATTGCTACACTGATCTGGAATAAAAACACAACATTGTTCCTTAATTAGGACACATACCCCTCCTTTTGAAGCTAAAACACAGTCTAAAGCAATTCTGTTTTGTAAGGCCATAAACCTAATCTGAACCTGTTCTTGGTTTAATGATGAAAATTAAAAACTGCAAAATTAAGGCTACATCCTTCCTGTAAATTGTTATCTAACTAAACATACATTTTTACACAGGTTTCATTGGTTGGTGGAGACACTTCACCCATAAATGTATTCTTGCTCCTAGTGTGTGATACACCCTTTAAAGAGGTTCCCTTAAAAAAAATGGAAAAATACAGAAATTATACACATAATACTAAAAACCTTATTTTATGCAAGAAACCTTTCTTTGGGAATGCAGTTGCTAGATAAAGGATATGGCATCTATCTCTATCATCATATATTTTCAGCTATTACTGAGAATTGAAGGGGTTTGGTATCTGTGGAAGCGAAATGCATGATCCTCACCCCTGCACGCATTGTATACATCATTCACTCAGAATATCAGAACAGACAATGTCTGCGATGGTCAACATGGCTGACTTATAATCCTTTCCTTGTGGCTGACACACGCTCCTGGGTGACCCCCTCCTTTCGGTGGAGGTGCAACACACTTCTGGATCAAAGTTTTGCTGCACATGACACATACATAGAGAGTGAAGAGTACTGCAAAACACATACAAGAGCTTTCACAAGCCACGCTTCCAGGAAACCAATCCTCCCATCAAGGCTCAATTATACATACACCTTAAATTTCTAACTTAACACACTGTAAAGAATAAAAATATTGAGTCTCTGAAAAAATGAAATGTTCTGATAAAATCGGGCCTTAGCCTGGTGTCTTATTTTCCTCGTTGGTTAATGGTTAGAGTTTTGACTCGGCAAGACGTTAACTTGATGCGGCTGTGCTTTAGGTGACTCTGGTCTTTGGTGGAGCTGGAATGTTTGGTGGAGCTGCAACGAGCTTTACGTGCTTTGGGTCAAGGGAAAGAACTCTGCCACTTTGACTTTGCTGTATTGGTGGTTACTTTAGGCCTTTTCACTTGGGATGAAAAGCATGCTTGCGCAGGAAATATGTGACTATTAACCCCATCTCGAGTAGGTGCACTTTCAACTTTGCCTAGAGAGACTCAAAAATTATATTAGTTGCATACAACTTATTGTTTTTTACCAATAATATGGTCCTTAATTCGTTCCTTTGGACTGCTGATAGTCACAAGTCATCCCATATGTGTCTCATAGGGAGATAATTTATACCTAGGAATAAATTCTTGTATCAATGTGTTTACTCCTGTCTTAGCATCCGCATATAGACAGAGGTATTCCCTATTAATGTTCCTAATTCATTCCTCAAATTAAAACTAAGTAGCCAATGTGAACCTGACTTTGATACAATCTAAGTTCCTGAAACTTTGGGGCCTCATCCCTTGCCAAACCACTTGCTTCCATAATTAATTCTATCCTGTCTGCAGGCCATATCCCTAAGACCTGGGAAACTACCAGAGTTTGTCCCAATCTTCAAAGTGGGGACAAAAAATACTGTCTCAAACTACAGGCCAATATCTCTTCTCCTAATACTATCCACTGTCATGGAAAAATATTCCCTCCAATTAAGCCATTATTTTACCCATACAAATTTCCCTAGCCACTCCCTATCTGGCTTTTACCCCAAACACTCCACTGTAACTATTCTGCTAAAAAATTGAAATACCTTGTATATAATGTATACCTTATTCACTTATGTAACTGCTTTTGCAATTATGCCCCTATATTTAACCCTATGTACAAGACCCACCCACAAATGAGAGGTGACTTCCAACTTCACCCCTTCCTGGCAAACCCATTCTAGATTACACAGCAATTTTTGACAATAACCACTGCTTACGGACACCTTTGGAAAAAATAAATTGTTAATTCGTTATAACATACATCACATTCAGTTAATAGACAAATGATTTTGTATAAGACTTCACACTAATTTCTTTCTTTATATAATCTCTTTGCACAGTGCTGGGCACACGGTCAGCTTTATAATTCTAAAGACACTCTGCAATTCATCTGACTAAAGAAAAAATATTTTCTATAAGGCTTGTTTCCGGGCAAAGAGCCATTTTGTTTCTGGGCGTTTCGCCAATTGACCCTGAAAAGATAAGATAATGGCACACCACGGCTTCTTCCTGAAAAATAACAATTATTGGATTGGAACTTTTGCTTAAAGTTTAAATACATGGAGCTTTATCCAGAGCCCTAAGAACTACATTTTTTATGGCCTCTCAAAAATTAATCAACAGGCTTTTATATAGCTGAGGTTTATATAACTTCTTAACACACAAATAACTCCACCCGCTCATGCTATCTCCCTACACTCAGTTCTTTTTAATGCCTTCTGTTTGAACTTTCATAGTTTCACTGACTTCATTCACTACAAATTTATGCTATCCTGTTGCAATTCTGTCCTTTCTCAAGCTACACAAACCTATTTCTCTCCATTAGTCAACACTCACAAGTCTAACCCTCACTAACTCTTCCTTCATCTCACCTCAGGACTTTTGCTGACTATTTTAAGCAAGAGGTTTAAATCCATACACCAGAACATTCCCTCTTTTTCCACCTATCCTACTTCGCTTCCTACTCTCTTCCTGCTTTCCTTGACTCTTTTTCCACTGTCTCAAAAGAGAATGTCACCATCACTGTGGATCTCCTTTCTCCCTCTAATCTGCTACATTTCCATTCTCCTTAAAACATGTAATAGTTATACCATGACTCAAAAATAGCAAGCTTGACCTGACCTGTCTTTCTAACTACTGAACTTGTCTTGTATTCTCTTGCTTGCTCCATTTTCTCAACACCCATTCTCTCCTTAACCCTCTACAATCTTACTTCTGCACTGCTCCCTCCACGGAGACAATTCTCACTACAATAACTGATGACCTATATGCTGCCCCAGACAGAGGTCATTAAATTCTGCTCCTATTACTCTCTGAAGCATTTGCCTCTGTGGACCACACTTTTCTCTTTTCTCTGTACACACTCTCTCTAGGTGACCTAATAACATCTCTTGGGTTTAAATATCACCACTATGCTGACAACACCCTCATTTACTTTTCAACCCTTGACCTTACACCTGCCATACAAACCTAAGTTTTTGAATGTCCCTCTGTTATCTCATCCTGGAAGGCCCTCTTTTGCCTTAAATTTAACATGGCAAAAACAGAGTTCCTCATACTTCCTCCCAAACCTGACCCTATTATCTCCTTCCACATTACTCTTGAATCTTGCATCCAGTAGCTCAAGCACGCTGCTTAGGGGTCACTCCCAACTTCTTTCTCATATTCTCCTCTTTCATTCAAAACATTTCTATAACTGTCGCTTTTTCCTCCACAATATCACAAAGATACACCTGTTCCTCTGTTGCTCAACTATTAAAAACTCTGATACAGACCCTCATTCTCTCCCATCTTGATAACTGTAATCCCCTGCTGTCCCACCTTCCTGACTTTCACCTGTCTTCCCTACTATCTATCCCAAACGCTGCTGCCAGAATCACTCTACCCTTTAAACTCTGATTCTGCGTTTCCCCTCCTGAAATTCCTCTCCTGGCTTCTAATCAAATCCTACTGTTTCTGTACACTTTTCCTGCCTACCAATTAGATCTCTTCCATAATGTTACTTTTATGTCTGGATCACTTATTTCATGACCTCTTACCTTTACCCTTTGCTAACTATATGATTACGACGTGCACCACTCCTGTGAAGCGCTGTGCATATTAATGGCGTTATATACATGAAAACATACAATACAATATATACTTCAAACAATGCTTATGAGCTTTTAACCCGCATTTTTAAACACAAAATATTCCCTAACATCTTAATCCTCTAGAAATAAAATTGAAATGTGTTTTTACTCGTTAAACACAATACAGAACACACACAATACAAAAAACTTCTCTCACACACAGCCACACAACATCACAAAAATAACGAACAAATAAAAGAAAAACATTTCTCCCCTATTACCCAACAATTTCACCCTGCAACTATATTAATAAAAGTTCCCTTCTCTTTCTTTATTCTCATAAATAACCTGATTTTAAAACTACTCTGATGCTCCGGAGCTTTTTGAGTTAACTTTCGTATCTTAGCACATTCCTCGCGCTGGAGAAAAAAGTGGGGGCACCCTCTGTGCTGCTGCGATTTTGATTCTCTTTCTTGCAGACATTTGATTTCATTGTGAGCAAAAATATTCATGTTTTCGTACGTACTTGCAAGTTTTTGGATGGTGATTTGTGCACATAGGTGATACTTAGCATGGTTTATCTTTCACACAGGTAATCATTCAGGAAAAATTCATTAGGGTATCAAATCCATCTAACCACTCTCCATTAAGGGCGCAACAGTTTTACTTGCCGGCACCGAAACTTGAGTTTATATCAGGAAATGATTTATAACCACTTATTGCATGTGGGGAAATGGAAGGAAAAGCTTATAAGTTCATAACTGATTTGTGCGGCGTCCGCCAGCCGGGCTTGCCATGCATGACTTTTGCCACAAAAACCTCATAAAATCCAAAGATTTATACTGCCACAGACACACAGGGATCACTGAAAGTTAGAAGGTTCCACTATGAGCCCTTGCGTTCGCATTCTTACGAATAAGAAAACCGGTGCGGCTGCTCATAGGTTCACGCTTCCTTCTATAGTAATTTATTGCAAACAAACTTTTTTCATTGGGGTGGCATGTTTTTCACTGGGACTTGCATGTGTATTTTCATTTGAACTTGCATGTATTTTCATTGGCCAACAAAATATATTTATATTGTCTCTTCTTGTTCTCTGTATCCATTCTTTATAATCTTTGTCTGCAGACGCACAAGCTCTAACGGCAAAAATTTTAGAACTTTGGTTTCTCATTATTCTCCTGTTACAGTAATCACATTTAATTGACCTGTACAATACACCTGATACAATAATCAGCGAAAGCTGATTGCGTACAACTCTTTTGCAATGTTATTGTTCTGATTTTTTCACCATAACTATACCTAAGAAAACACTTAAATTACTTCAGCGGGTCCAACCCAGTCCTGATAAACCTTATACTTCTATAACCTGGATACAGATAAGACCTTCTAAACAGATATCCATAAATAAACTCACATGGTATGTTAATGACAAGACAGAGCAAATGTACAATCAGGGACCCTTCCTGCTCAGACAACAAAAATATTTATCACAACCCAGGACAGTCTGAAAAACAATCCCTTAAGCATACAAACACTCACCTTCATCACCAAAACACCAAAAAATTTAACGGGACTCTCACCTTAATCCCAATAAAACTTAACATCTATAACACTTTAAAATGGATACAGGAACAGACAAATAAACTTATTTGACACTGCTAGGTTAACCCGTCAACACAGATTGAGACACCCAACAAAACACATCTCTCTACACATCACTCAAAACAACTTTTTAAACTCAGGCTTTCCTCAAAAGGTGCCTTTTACCTTGATTCTTACGAGCGCTCAGATTTGAGTGACCGAGGAGTGGTTTTTTTAGGTGCTCAGCTTCCGGTATTTTTGGGTTTCTATTCTGGGCGCCATCTGTTAAAGTGTGAATAAAAACACAAGTCTGAGGTTATATTTTGCAGAATGACAGATAAGTTTATTGCTTGTGCGGTGCACACGCAGAGGAGAGTTTCAAAATAAAACCCTCCCAAAGACATGGTAGCATACAGCCATTATTTATACACAAAATACTAAACCCACGCCCCCTCTACAAGGTTGCGTGTCGTCACTACGTAAGCGTAAAAGGTAAACAAACTATGCACACGAACACATCGAGTTAATAATATTATTATGGGATGCATATTAGAAATGAAATGATTCAGCTATATTCCTTATACAAGCCGGTGACTTTTACTCTACATACAGAACACATTGCCCCCCCCTCGGACAGTGCCTATCTGTCTCGTATTTTCATAACATTGGCACTTAGCCCTCATTCTCAAGGTCCTTTGGCTTAGCTGAACCGCTCAATATCAATTGGAACTTCAGAAGAACAAATGTATTTTAAACTAACATTCATTCCACTTTCATACAGACAATAGACAATATCAGGCACCTAAGATGGATGCTGACTCAAAATGGTTGCTTAGATCCCAGTGCTGTTATGTCAGACCCCCTGTTAATGTATATTTTGGTAGGGGTCCTAAGTTTATATGTTTAAGAATATATGCTCCATTTTTGTCAGCTCAGGTACAATGTGTATAGCTGTAGGGAAAAGTATAGGAACTCTGTTTTAACACAGAGAGCAAAAGTCACTTCTAATACAGTTGCTCCTTGCTGAGATCAAGCCCCATATATCCTGTTTGACCAGAATCCTGATATATTCAAACTGTCTTGTCAGCAATGTACGATAGCCACGGCAACTGGGGGTTAGCTGACAGAAAATAGCTTTGTTAAGGATAACTATAGCAACGACAGCTCGGCTGGGGGGTAGCTGAAAGGGATATGGCATTGTTAAGCATAACTATAGCAATAACAGCTGGGCTGGGGGGTAACTGAAAGGAATATGGCATTGTTAAGGACAACTGGCTTCTGTTACGTGTACATGGCAACTTGGCAACCTGAATGAATTGTAACTATGTGACAACAACCCGAAAGGGCTATAAGAACTGATGCATGTGCCCATTAAAGCAGACCAGTGAGTGAGAACGATACCTTGTGTCCGAATTATTCACTTGTCTCCAGGCGCCTGTCCAGCTATCCTGTCCAGCACATTGAACCTGAAAGGGACCTCCCGGGAGGCTGTCTAGTCCACAGGGTAGACCTGCTACCGTACGGCGGAAAGCAGACCAAATTTTCATCTGGTGTCAGAAGTGGGATAGGGCACCATCCGGGTAAGTACGAGATATTTATTGTTATCCGTATCACGCCCGGGTGTCTCCCTATCAAAAGATACCCAATTTATATAGTCTGGTGGACTAAGGCAAGGGTAGAATAACTACGAGTTAAAGTCTCGTAGGGTAGAATAACTACGAGTTAAAGTCTCGTAGGGTAGAATTACTACGAGTTAAAGTCTCGTAGAATACATTGTGGGTTAGAGTCCCGGATGTGAACAATATTATTTTTGATATATATGAGTTCAATGTGACTGTGGAAGCTGATTTGTGTTTAAAATTTTAAAGTGCATAAGTATTGGCTTGTATTGTTTTGCTGGCTTATAAGTATTTAAAGTTATAAGGATATATATATATATATATATATATATATATATATATATATATATATATATATATATATATATACTATAAGTGTGTTGCGATAATGGGTAATGGGAATGGTAAGAATGGTCAAGGGGATAAGAGGAACTGTATTTTTGCCTGACTGTTGGTTCCCTATATCACGGACATTTAGATAAAGTGTTATATTCTGTTAGGATTATTGCCCGTTGTTAAGATAAGTTTTCTTTATAAGATAATAGTGAAGACAAACAAGTAACATGTCCAGAAGTAATATGGGCAAGATAAAGTATAAGACTAACAATAACAATGTTAGGTTAAAAAAAAAACAAAAAAACAAAAAAAAAAAAACATTTTAAATGTCATTATTGGAGCATTTACATTGATAAATTGACTGAATAAAGGTGTAACAGCAAGTGAAGTTGCCGATAGGTTATTGTAAATGATCAAGGCATATGGAGGTATTGAGGAAGTAGAGACGAACGCAAGACCACTTATAGTGGCAGTATATGTGAAAGGTTTACATGCAGAAATTGGGAAGCAAGTAGAGACTGTGTGTATTGGTTGGGAGCATAAAAGATTGTCAGAAATTTCAACTGTGGTAGAGAATGCAAATGAGCAGAGAAGCTAAGGAAAAGACTCAGAAAGTGTTTAAGAAATACACTGGCGACACACTTTATTCGAGCTCGGCTAGTCCCACGAATTCGGGTATACCCGGGTGTATTGAGGTTTGTGACTGTTTTCTGCCCGAGTGCATTGAGGTATTTTCCAAGCAGGGATTGAAGCATTTTATTCCCCCTGGCTGCAATACTGCACAGTATATATATATATACTGCATTACAATTCATGAATTTATGCCATCTGGTAGACACGCGAAGCATTGCAGCCTATTAAATCCTAATCATTATCATTTAACAGATCAGCCGCCCGTCAGCCAGGCATGAACCCAGGCTGGGAAGGCAAACGCAACGGGGCTTGTCAGAGGTGAGGAGCGGCGCATTCCAGGTATCTGCCAGGTACATACTGGGTATTTGCTCGAATAAAGTGTGTCGGTGCAGTAAATCTGTTAACTAAAGTAAAGAATGATAGAACCAAAAAAGGGTAGAGATTAAGGAAGGGAAATGAGGCACTGAATTTAAAATCTAAAAGTCAACTCTGTCCCTCCTTGTAATTGTATGCAGCCCACAGTTGCAGAAACCCCCACCTTTTTTTCATTGAATGTTACACAGGAAAGTGAGCAGCTAAGCGAGTTAACATAATATGTTTGCTACAATAGAATTCTAAAATTGTTTCTAATTAGTTTTAAATTAATTAATGTATATTATAAAAGTTTTCAGATGAATTACAAGAATAAGACTAGAAAAGTATATTATTATTAAATTAGGTTTTTGTAGGAATAAGAATTAAATGGCATTTAGTTTTTTTTGTTTTTTTTCCTTCAGCAAAAATGTAGGCTAAACTGCAAAGTTCTAAAAAAAAAAAAAAAAGTAAAAGCATATTTTTAGGGTAATAAAATTAGGCAAAGGAAAGTCTGATCCAAGAATGGTAGGAGAAGTTGTAAGCAAGGAGATGGTTTTGTTTTGTTAAATGTTATTAGTAAATGTTAGAAAGTCAGGCAGAGCTCCTAGGAGCGATAAAAGCAAAAAAAATATATATAATTTTTTCAATCTAAAATGAAGACATGCAACCCAAATTATTTATGCCAGATTAATTGTGTATGAGTGCATATTGACTTGAATTAAGAACATAGCTACAGTATAATAGGTATAGGTTTTCCTTGTTTCATTGATTGTTTGAGTAATCCCTGTATGCTTGTAGAACCTGAGTGAATCCAACCTGTGTGAAAGTCTTATGTGAGTTGAATAATAGGAATGACGGTTTATTATATATTACTTCCCTGGAAATTGCAAATGTTTCTAAAATAAGAATATAATTAATTGCTTGCGTTGAAAGTTTAATTTTTAAAAGTGTACACCCCCACTACAATACATATTAATACTGGGCAGGGAGAGTTTGGTTGTCCATGGAAAGAGAGGAGGAGAAAGAAAGGACAAAATTTGAGAAAATCAATTGATTTTTACCATTTTTTTGTAATCAGTCCGGTCACTGGGAAAAAAAAAAAATAAGGATATTTATCGTACTGGCCAGGCGATTTGTTTCCTTAAACAGAATGACATTCTTTCCCCCTAAATTTCCATGGACAGAATTAGGTGAACACGTGACACAGAAATAACAGGCAGTACACATTCCAGACATGAAAGTTAACTACTGTAGAAGCTCAGTATTTTCAAATTGGTTTTAAAAGGATAGTTATAATATAGGGAGAGAGAAGAATATTTTTATTAATATAGTTTGCAGGCAGGATCAAACGGTTTTGCATTGCCTTGTTTCAGATGCCCAGAAAGTTCTCAGCTTGCTGTATGCCTGGAGTCGGACAAATACAGTTTTAAATTGTACTAATGTAAAGTTTTCAATGGAATTACTTTTCTGCAAAGTTGATTATATATTTAATATTTTATACATTTTTAACCATTTTTCTCTCCAAATTTAAATCTGTCAATTTCTTATTCTACAGGTTGTTCTCTCAGCAAACCAGACATTATTTTGTGTTTTAAAGGTTTCTGTCAAAAGACTAAAGCAGATTATATTTATAATCAGTAAAGGTTTTGAGGTTTTGTTTTTTTTTTTAATGCAAATTTTATACCCAAAGGAGTCAGGTCTATTGTGTGAAATTCTGTTTGTTTTGTGTCTGTGTTCTGTGTTCTGTTTGTGTGTAAATAAGTTTTGTTCCAAGCATGAGGTTTTTTAACATAGATGATCTGCCTCATTTAAATGTTAAATACTGTTCACATAGCACATGCGTTATATGTGAAAAGGAGGGAAAGATAATTGATTAGTGAGCCCTAGCCTTTGTGAAGGCAGTATATGTTCTATGGGAACAGTGTGGTATTTGAAGTAATCTACAGATAGATCGTATTAGATTATTAGATAGGTTTTGGTTAAAGTTCTACTCCTGTCTATATGGGGACGCTAAGACAGTGGTAAGGAAATTGATACAGGAATTTATTCTTAGGTATAAATGATCTCCTTATGAAATACTTATAGGATGATTTATGACTATCAGTAGTTTTAAGGAAATAATTAGGGACTGTTATTGGTAATAAAACAATTAGTATGCAACTAATATATTTTCTGAGTCTCTCTAGGCAAAGGTCAAAGTTGAAAGTGCACCTACTCGAGACGGGTTAATGGTCATGCATTTCCTACGCAAGAACGTTTTTCATCCCAGATGAAAAGACCCTACTACTACTACCATTACAGCAATTAAAGTGGCAGATGTCTCTTCCTGGATCCACGTTACGCACGTGTAACTTATCCCAGCACCACCCACAGTTGCTTCAAGTTAAACTATAGCCAAGGTGGAAAAGCCAAAAGATACAGCTGCAACAGAATACAAAATGTATGTTTTAATCCCCGCCAATAACCAACGGAGGAGAAAGACACAGGCAAAAGTCCGGGCCTCAACATATGAACTTTGAACCTTTTTTTTATATAATCCTTTTTTCTTTACAGGTTTTATTATTTTAATTATAATGTATATTCTATTACGTTTGTGTAAGTAGTGTACACACAAAGATGATAGGGTAGTAACAGGTATATTTTGTTTAGTAATTTTTATTTTGTTTTTATTGTCTGTGTATAGTATATATGCACACTCTTTCATTATATAATGGAATCCTGGTAAACAAAACCCATATTTTATGTGCAATGTAACCCAATGTATTATCCACACCCAATAGGTTGCACCCAAAGAACACGAGTTATATTTAACCCCTTGGAAAAATGACAATATGTTAGGAGACAAGGGCTATAAGAACTGATGCATGTGCCCATTAAAGCAGACCAGTGAGTGAGAACGATACCTTGTGTCCGAATTATTCACTTGTCTCCAGGCGCCTGTCCAGCTATCCTGTCCAGCACATTGAACCTGAAAGGGACCTCCCGGGAGGCAGTCTAGTCCACAGGGTAGACCTGCTACCGTACGGCAGAAAGCAGACCAAATTTTCACCCCCCCCTTACGTCATATTCTCACTTTGTCATCACTTTAGTACACTTTATCTTCAATGTAGACTGGCCTTACTGATACGTACTGTACTGATAATCTTTCAAACATTATGTGCTGAAAAGGGGGCATATGCCCTGTAGGGGAGTGGGGTGGTTGCTGGGGGTAACACCTTGTGAGAAATGCTTGATATCAATCAAATATTAAAGCATTTGTTTTTATATAGTGACAGCACACACCGTGGTTGTCAAACTACTGCTGATGTAGTGTAATTGTAGCTTTATATTGAAATATGGTAACTTTAGCACTAACTACTTACAACAGGAAAACTATATCATTTACAAAAAGGTAATAATGATACTGAAGGTTTGGTACAAAAAAGTATGCTGCAATAACGCTCTGTCACTCGTCCCCCACCCCTTCCACATAGCGCCTATTTTCCAGCTAGTGAAGCTTGAGGAAAGCTAGAAATGCCCCCGGGCCATGGTTATCTGGCTGACCGTGTCTCCACCCTGCCGTCCATCTTAATCATGAAACAATACATAAGAAATAAAAACAATATTTTTTATTTGCCTACAGTTATGGGGTACAGAAAGTTAAAAGGGAATGGAGTGGGTGGTTTGGTGGGTATTAAAAGACAATAAAAAGGGTATGAGAGTGCGGAGGGGGGAGCACCAGTAGCATTATACTTACAGCACATAGAGTATTACTGTATGACATTATTAGCCCAATAGTTTAAGTCTTTATCTATAGTTGCTATATAGTGCATAGTCTTGTATACTGTATATATTCCTGTTCCTCTCATCTCACACAGTCAATGTTCCAGACTGCTAAGAACCTCTCTACATTATCATTAACAATCGCTGTAATTATTTCATAGCAATTCTCTGATATGCTATATTTTAATATATAAATTGTGAGTGAGACCAACACACTTTGTTTAGATAGGAACATTTTATTATTGGCTACACCAGCGGTGCGCAAACTGGGGGGCGCGCCCCC